>NW_017673329.1:14823-36907 GCF_001879085.1 Nicotiana attenuata
GATGTAGCAATTTGACCCTTAAAAAATGACAAATATAAACTATAAAAATGCACTAAAAATATTTAAACACTGTATTGGAATAAATAGAGAATTTAGATGACTAAATTATCACAAAAGTAATTTGAAGAATAATTATTGGATATTTTATAAATAAAAGAGAAGAAATAAATTGATTTTGGAGCTCTTAAAATTATAGAAAAATTATAAAAAATGCTTATGCATGCTTATAAATGCATATGTACTATTTTGAAAGTATATATATGTATTAAAAATATATGGGAAAAAATTGGGTATCAACAACTTGCGTTAGGAATAATGATAGCTTCATTCAACACATAACGAACTCGATCCGCACTCATCCTGAGTGACCTCGTTTCACAAGAACACATTGTCTCCAAAACCCACGAACCATCTCATATCCTCCTTGTGCGTATATTCGCGTCTTCAACTAGTACACCCATTCTGACAATTTCTCTACAAATCCGAAGTCATTTGCTCCCATTCCTCTCATGTTACACCGCATACCAAAGATAACACAGAACACTCCAAGCCCCTTTTCATAATCCTCTACAAAAGCTTGATGCTCAACCATACTACAGACTCGAAATCCTCAGGCACCATACTGTAACCTTTGAATTCACTAGGACCGTTGTTGAGAGTCACCCACTCTGACTTGGTCCCGAATATAATCAAACTCCAAGGCTCCGCTAGAACATGAACACATTCTCAAAGAAGCACACGGCTGAATCACTTTCCTTGTAAATCACCTCTACACAAAGCATAAATCATGAATCTTCCCTAAGCCTGAACATGAGTCAATAAGGCCAATTATAGCACATATTTCCCAAATACTTTGCTCAAATTATCACTGATGTTCTCCTTCTTTAGTTGTAATAACCCACCAATATGCCGATAACCAGAAATCTCGCAAGTAGACAACTATGCAATCCCATCATAGGCGGTGGGGCTCTCCCACTTAGATTGAAGCTACCATTGCTTAATTCTGGAATCCACCAAGACTCCTTATCCCTAATTGACATGGTCTTGCACAATCAACCCGCCAATTTCCTCGAAATCTTCCTGTTAACCATTTCATGAACACTCTGAATCACTAGCCACGTTTACATATTAAACCTATCAGCGGATTGCCAGTAGAATTCTTCGTAGAAGCTTCTTCAACCACACGACCGCTGACCTGCTCACAGGAGATAACCCACCTGTGGAAATTACATGCCAACATCTTTCAATGTCACTACATTGGGTACAATTAATATAAAATTAGTAACCCCTCCCGAGCCCGTGCTCGTTCGCCAGTTGTACAAGTCCGTTCACTTCTCATGGACATCAACTAAAACGTGCGACAGTACATTCCCATCCAAAGTCATGTTGTATCCTTCTTCATATCAAGCAACTCCTTTATGTTGTATCTAATTTCCTACCATGTAATAGCCAATATTCCAAATTAAGTTTGTAGACCTAGTCATTGTCCACCATAAATCCCAAACCACTCTAAAATTTTCTCAAGGCGCGTAGCTATCCTATCACCGAACCCATATGCTACTCTGCCACTCTCCCACTTTGCTTAAACCCTCTCCTTTAAGCAACTCCTCGACTTCTGCTTTTCATACTTGACCTTCTAGCAATTCAGCCCCCGCAAGACACCTCCCACATGTCCTACCTCATTCTTCGATGCCCAGTCGTTGCCTTAAGTCAAAATAAATCTCTGTAACACTTGAATCAATATATCGCCACCAGCTCTAAGCCTCCCCGAAGATCTCCTTCCTTGAGCCCTACACACCAGGAGCATCGATTCAATCGTGAACCAACGCACACCGCGATTTTTGACAGCCGCTTCTCCAGCACTAGATCACAATACTCTACCCCCATAGGCGAATTCAAGAAGACCATAACACCGGCAAACTTCACACATTCAACAAGGACAACGACGCCACATCGCAGATGGAAATTCCACCACGTTTGAAAATACCAAGTTTCATCACTCCATCAACCCAAACCTGGACATTCATAGTCCGATTGCCTTTCCTACGCCGAAAATAAAATACTGAATCTCTGAATCATGCACTGAGCAAACATCCTTTCAAGTTATTCACTGCATCGACGCATAGACAAGCATCTTACCATTACACAAATACTGTGCGATAGCAATGCACAATTCGTCATAACATTCAATGCTAAATCTTGAAACCTTAGGTAATATTGATACTGAGCTGAAACGACAGGACGGTCTTCCGCAAGGCGACAATAATAGCCCAATCAAATGCGCAAGGAAAAAACATCCTGTATCACATCTGTAGTACCATTACAATTCCTCAATTCTCAATTTATAACCAGCGATTCACGTCGTATAAGATTGAGTGGGAAGGAAATGAAGGGATAAGCCTCAGAGGAATCAAATCGCACGATGAAAATCAAGAAGGGAAGTACTCCTAACAGCCTTATAGCCCCTCGAAGATAAGTACAGACGTCTCCGTATCGATCCGCAAGAATCTACTAGACTCGCTCATGACTCGTGAGACCTAAGTGAACCTAGTGCTCTGATACCATGTTGTCACGACCCAAAATCCTTTAAAGGCTGTGATGGCGCCGGACACCACTATCAGGCTAGCCAACACTAAATAGTTCATTAAAATCTCATTTTAATATTTTTGAAATCATAAATTTTCTTCAATTTAACTAGTAACAGATGAACTTTACGAAATAAATAATAATGTTTTCCAATTTCAAAATTGAATAATTCCATAATCATCCCATAACTCGATGTCACAAGTGCATGAGCATTTACTAGGGAATAACATAAAATACAGTAATTGTCCGGAATACAAATTTGAACAGGAAAAAAAATGTAAATACTCTGAAGGAGACTCTGCTGGTTGCGGGTCGTAATATAGAATGCATCCTACCTAAGTCCCCGTGTCAACCAGGCCGCTGCGCCCCCTAGGCCACTAGCCATACATGTGCATGCACAACAAAATATACAGCAAGTGTAATATGAGTACGAAAACAACGCATACCCAGTAAGTATCCAGTCTAATCTCAAAGAAATAGTGACGAGAGGTCGACTCCGACACTTACTATGGCCAACAATAATATACCAATAATATGATTAATCATGGAACTTATAAGACGACTGCAAGCTCAATAACATGAAGCAGGTAAACAATTCTTTTGTTAATAGGAGATTTCCAAATTTATTGTCAACTTTTAACAATTTATATCTTCGGCCAACGAGGCCACATAAATTATCACTAGTTCAAAAACAAACAATTAAGTCATGTGCAATCATGTCGAGGTCGTACGGCCCGATCCGACATAATATTTAAATTATGCACTACCGAGGGTCGAATGGCACGAACCATAGATGCATCTATTTAATCTGCCGAGGTGTTCGGCCCATTCCAAAAAGGAAAACACAATTAAACAGTCAATCAAGAATTCAGCAAGGAGGAATTATCCAAGGAAATGGCAATCCTCTTTTAACGGTCAAGAAAATGAAGTTTACCCTTTTAGAAATTCATTTACCAAGTTCGATATGATTTAAGCAATTAAATTGACAATAAGGTTACAAATATCGCAAGTATAGCATACTTTTGGGTCTTAGACTACCCGTACTTAAGCATAATAGTAGCTACGCACGGACTCTCGTCACCTCGTGCGTACGTAGCCCCCACAAATAAAAGCACATATTGAATTATTTTACCTATGGGGTTAATCCCCTCTTACAAGGTTAGAAAGGAGACTTACCTCGCTCCGAAAAATCCATAATCGGCTTCCAAGCCCTTCCGGCAACTCAAACCGATGCCCAACGCTCCAAAACTAGACAATAAATGAGCAAATCCATAAATATATACTCTAATACTCATTTAATCCTATTTACATCAATTTCCAACTCCGTCTGAAAAGCCGATAAAATCACCCTCGGGCCCACGTGCCCGGATTCCAAAAATTTTCGAAAATAAAATTTACCCATAACCTCACGAACTCAAATATATAATTTATTTCCAACTCCATACTCAAATTCGTGGTCAAAATCCAAAAATACCGCTTTCTAGGTTTTTCTTCAAAATCCCAAATTTCTACCAATTTTCATGCTTGAATCCATAATAAAACCATGTATTTGACTCACAAGAGATGAGATTAACTTACCTTGACAAAGATGATAAAAACCCCCACTTGAAGCCCTCTAAAAATCGTCCAACCAAGAGAGAATGGAAGAAAATGGGCCGAATCCCCGTTTTAAAGAAACCTCACTGCCCAGCGCCATTTTTGCACCTGCGGAACAGTAGCCGCACATGCATCTTCGCAGGTGCGAGACACCCTTCGCTTCTGCGCCTTCTTTCGCTTCTGGGCTCAACTTCTTTGCTTCTGCACTAGCGCAGATGCGGCCGACACTCCGCACCTGCGGTCCTTCCCGTGACTGCCCAGCTCCGCTTCTCTGACTCCCAGGCCGCTTCTAAGGCTTCGCACCTGCGCCCAAAACCTCCCAGGTGCGGTTACACCAGATATCAACTGCCTCAATTTTTGTTCAAATTCCAAATTCGATTCGTTTGCCATCCGGATTCCACCCGGGGCACTCGGGACCTTAACCAATTATACCAACACGTCCCAAAACCCCACTTCGATTCCCGCCCCGTTAGCATCTACGATGCTAGATAAGGGATTAGTCCGTTAGGTCTTTTCGGTCCGGAGCCGGCTGGTAATGGACCTACTTACCTTGCTCCATTTTGGTACACGCCAAAGCGTTCCATTTCGGAGCCGATACACAAATTTCTAAATCAAAATTTAGCAGGAAAATGGGATGAAGCCCGCCAGAAAGCTACATTACAAACTTAGTCGAGCCTTCAAATCACATCAAACATGTTACATCTCGCGTTTTCGTATGTTAAAGTTTCATCTTCAGTTAATCGACATAGACTCGGGGATGAGATTATCTTGAGGTTAACATATTTATGCTATTTATAACAAGTGGTAAGTAAGTGTCATGAAGGATAAAGGGTACACGAATTAAAGGAAACGAGTTTCGTTGAAGGTTGCCGATTTGGGATAAAATACGGGTCGAGTGATAATACCTGGTATTTATGGACTAGTACCATACAAGTTACCATATGACCACGATAGTATGATGTATAAAGTATATTAAAAATGAGTAGTATTTTAAGTAGTTGAGATAATTTTTAATTATACGGGTAATTGGTTAATTATTGGATAACGGGACATTACCTAGTTAATTAATAAATTATGAGATAAGAACCTAAACCTACCCCCCCCCCCCCAACCCAAAAAAAAAAAATAACGCGGCAGCAAGCCACCAATGTGGCCTATGACTCTTGGTCATAAGTGGCTTAGTGTCCATTTAAGGATTATAAGACACTTACGTGTAAGTGTAAGACATAAAGCCTAGTTTTATAACATTACCAAATTTAGTTCTTCCTAAAATCCTGTTGAAGACACTTTCAAACAAGAATTGGTCATAAGACCTTACGGTTCAACCTTCATCCAGCAAAATTCCAACGAGAATCGTTACAACCATAGCAACGTAAAATTTTGCGGTTTTAAAGGAGTACGATACAATCTTTTTCAAAAAATATTATACGAATTTTTCCCTACTTCAGGTATGTTAAGGCCATCCCTTCTTTATTTTTGGCATGATCCACATAATACAAATGAAACGAGCAAAATACGCAACTTTCATAAATGACTCTTGTATGCGGTTAAAATCAGGAAAAGCCGATTTTAAGGCTTCGATGGCGTTTTCAAGCCCGACCTCGATAGGATTGAAGCACGGTTCAAGGCTCGTCCTCGAAGCACTCTCCTCAGCAGGGTGCCTTGAAGCGGCATGAAAATCGACGATCGTCATAGAGGAGCAGGAGGCTCCCGAGAGCACGTGATAAGGACTGACAGAGTCTGCAAAAATAGTACAAATCCATACTGAGCCGTTGCATAGCTGTACTGGAAGCATTTATTCTTTATTTATTAAACATGTGCTATGTTGGGATTCACCCCTCCTATATAAGGAGGACCCTTGTCATTTTGTAAGACACATATTGAATATAAGACAACATTCTCTGCTCTCTTTGCTAACACAATTTTCCTACACATTTATTGCTTATCTTTACATTGTTCATTCATTGTTCCTCATTTATTGCTCATTATTAATCATAAAAGGCCAGCTTTAAGGCCCTCACTATCATTGATTCTTTGTTAATAGTCCATCGTTATTAACCCCATCTAGACCGCGAGGTCTCGTTCCAGCCAGCTCGAGGTCCAGCTTTGTGACCCCATTGGTTTGCACATCTTATTTTCTTTACTTATACCTAGCATCTATTGCTTAACAACTAGTATTAAAATAAATCACGTATTTTTAGAACCATAAAATCAAATATAATTGTAGTTACCATTTTCAAGGTAAACAACTCTATTCATAGAAATATTAGGGGTGTCTATATTCTTGATTCCCCATGTGAATTATTATTATATCTTCTGTTCATGGGTCTCAGAAAAGTACGTATTTGATAAAATTTATCCGAAAGGTATATTGATTTTTATGGCATTCCGAGAAGATCTTATTAACGTATATTCTTATTCATTTCTTGCATTTATACATGTACATTGACCCATGACCAGATGGCGTTATATACGCGTATATATATATATATTATATTTATATGGGATACGGGAAAAAGGTTACGGCGTTATATAAGCACCACCACCTGATCAGTTGGTATATGTTGATGATGTTGCCTACAGTGGTCAAGACGATATGATGGGATGCCCTCAGAGGCTTGATGATGTTATATACACCTATACCTATGCATGACACGACATTTATATGCACGTGCATGACATTATAAATATTTCAGAATTTACAAAGTTATTCAGATTTATATATGGATTTCTCTATTCCATGTCCCATCTATGTCTTTTACGTACTGATTTTCATGCCTTACATACTCAATATATTTTTCGTACTGACGCCATATTTCACGGGGCCTGCGTTTCATGCTCGCAAGTGCAGGTATCGCCGGTCCCCCTTCTTAGGATCCTTGATCAGCGAGAGTTGGCATGCTCCACTTGATCCGGAGTTACTTTTGATATTGATATGATATATATATGGGTATGACATGGCTTAGTCCCGTCTTTGTACTGTTGTATTTCTATTAGAGGTCTGTAGACAAAATATCTAGTTGGATAGTATATGGCCTTACCGGCATCCAGTTTTGAGGTATATAGATGTCTATAACAGCCTTGTCGGCTTGACCTACGTATGTTGCACGTATATGTACATATGCCTTTTGGGTAGGTTTCCTTCATGCATGTTATTCTCGTAATTCAACAGATGTTATTCAGGTTTATATCTTAGACGCATGCTTAGGGGTGTTTGACAGGTAGGACTCGGGCACCCGTCGCGGCCCATCGGTTTGGGTCGTGGAAAAAGTGGTATCAGGGCAGTTCTATCCTAGGGTTGTCTACAGACCGTGTCTAGTAGATTCTTGTTTATGGGTGTGGTGTGCACCACACTTATAGACAGGAGGCTACCGGATATTTAGGATGGTTACTTTTCTTTCTAATCCAGATTGTGCGATAGAATTGAGTCATAAGTATCCACTCCTAGTCTTTACCTTATTTATATTTTTACTTATGCATGTTACTACTAGACGATGGGCGCAAGCCGCTAGCATGGGTCAGAAGGCTACGAAAGTGTTAGAAAGAGATATAAGTTACACTATGGAGTCATACCCATCGGAGATCATGGATTCTATTGAGGAGGATCCATCCAAGGATTCATATGAGTCATTCGTTCGAGCTGTTTCAACCACTCCGGCAGCAGATGGGGTGAGAGGAGTTCCGACCTCACCAAGGCCCTTAGATTCATTATCACAGCCCATTGATCAGCGTATGAGGGGAGTAGTGCACGGATTGGCACAGCCGGTTTCCCCTCATGCTCAAAACTATGTCAGAGTATTTGTGGATACCAGCTCTTCTGAGGTTCCAGATAGTCCACAGTCTTGGGAGTCCGTCAATCAAGGTTCGTCTATGTATGTTATGGGATACGCAGAGGAAGAGGATAGTAGTCGGGCCAAGAGGAGGAAGGTAACTGATAAGGATATGAAGGTTCCGCTTCGAAGTGTGTCTTATCGAGGTTCTTATATTGGACGAGGCAAGGACCCTCTACAGTAGACTTCCTCCAGATGTCAGCTTTTGGTTGGTAAGTTCCACCTCTTCTTGGAGTATTACCAAGTCAGGGTTCTGAATGTGTTAGGTTGTTTTATGAGAACGTAGGGAGCCCCGTCCCGACTTATATATATTATGGTTATGTTTTTTTAAGGGTTTTGCAGATAGTATCTTGTATATAGTTTTGGGTATGACATGTCTATGGCCTTGTCGACCCTTATGTATCCATATAAACCTCTTGAATGAGTTATGTGAGTTAAGTCCTAATATTGTTACGTATATATATATAGAGGTGCTGTAATGGCCCGTGATAAGTTTGATAATAAATAAGGATAAGGTACGTGGCGCTTGGTTGGGCAGAATTTGTTGTTATAATGGGTATGCATTGGTTGGCTTCTTGTTATGCTAACGTTGATTGAAGAAAAAAGGTGGTTCTATTCTAATTTCCAGGAAAGCCTGTTTTTGGAGTAGAAAGGTAATACGGCATCGCCGAGAGGTAGATTTATTTCCTGTCATAAGGCAAGAAGGATGATCAGAAAAGGTTATGATTATCACTTAGTTCGGGTAAAGACTATGAAAGTAAAGTCACCAACCATTCAATCTATCCCTATGGTTAATAAACTTCATGATGTTTTTTTTTATGAGCTTCCGAGTCTTCCGCTAGAGCGAGAAATTGATTTTGCCATTGACCTACTACCAGATACTCATCCAATATCTATTCCTCCCTATAGAATGGCCCCCGTAGAGCTGAAAGAATTAAAGGAACAACTAAGGGACTTGCTTGAAAAAGGCTTTATCAGACCTAGTACATCACCGTGGGGAGCACCTGTGTTATTTGTGAAGAAGAAAGATGGTTCCTTACGGATGTTTATTGATTATAGACAGTTGAATAAGGTGACGATCAAGATTAAGTACTCGCTCTCGAGGATTGACGATTTATTTGATCAGTTGCAAGGTGCCAAGTGTTTTCCAAAAATAGACTTGAGGTCAGCGTACCATCGGATAAGGGTTAAGGAGAAAGATATCCCGAAGATAGCATTCAAGACCAGATATGAGAACTTTGAGTCTCGTGTTATGTCATTCGGTTTGACCAATGCCCAGCAATATTCATGGATTTGATGAACCGTGTGTTCAGGCCCTTTTTAGATCTGTTCGTAATTATATTTATCGATGATATATTGGTGTATTCTCGTTCAGAGGCGGAGCATGCATATCATTTGCGTACTGTGCTCAAAATCCTACAAAAAGGGAAGTTGTATGCAAAAAATTCTCTAAATGTGAATTTTGGTTGAACTCTTTAGCTTTCCTTGGGCATATCATTTCGGGTGAAGGCATCTGGGTGGATACACAAGAGGTTGAGGCAATAAAGACTTGGCCTAGACCCACAACACCGACGGAGGTTCGTAGCTTTCTCGGTTTGGCAGGTTATTACAGGAGATTTGTAGAGGGGTTTTCTTCCCTTTCAGCACCTTTGACAAGGTTTTAGGAAGACACGAGGAAGGATAAGAAAAGATGAGTGAAAAGGTGACGAGAATGGATAAGTCCTTGGGGTTAAGCTCATAAGAGAGCTGATAGTTTCTCTAAGTTATAGAAGGCTCAGTATAGCCTAAATGAACTCAAAGGAGTCTAAGACTAGTAACATTTAGAATAGATGAAATGTTGCCCTGGTAGTGGAATAAGGGCGTAATTCTAATAGATAAAGGATGAAGTTTGGGCCTTCGAAGAGGGGAATTTCATGAATTGTGAAATATTAGAATACCCATGTAAGTTAACTCAGAAGGGAGCCAAATTTTAATGGACCGATGTTTGCGAACGGAGTTTCCGGGCATTAAAGGACAGATTAACTTTAGCACCAGTTCTAACGCTCCCAGAAGGGACCGATGGTTACATTATCTATTGTGACGCTTCCGGCGTTGGATTGGGTTGTGTGTTTATGCAGCATGGTAAGGTTGTAGCTTATGCTTCTAGACAACTAAGAAAGCACAAGAAGAACTACCCGACCCATGATTTAGAGTTAGCAGCGGTGATTCATGCACTAAAGATGTGAAGGCACTACTTGTATGGCATTCATGTTGATATCTATACGGATCATAAGAGCCTCCGGTATATCTTCAAGCAAAAAGAATTGAATTTACGTCAAAGGAGATAATTGGAGCTACTTAAAGACTATGACGTTGATATTTTATACCATCCGGGGAAGGCAAACGTAGTAACCGACGCTCTCAGCCGTAGATCTATACTGCAGCCAGAAAAAAAAGGGGAATAGCCCATGATATTCATCAGCTAGCTAGTCTTAGAGTTCGGTTACTGGACTCTGGCGATATTGGAATTACTATTCAAGATACGGCAATATCAGCTTTAGTACTAAAGTAAAGGAATGCCAGTACGAGGATCCTGTGTTAGTTCATTATAGGGATACCACCCCTCAGAAGGAGAAGACACCATTTGAAATTACAGGAGATGGGGTCCTCAGATATCGAGGACGATTATGTATCCCTAATGTTGCAGGGCTGTGTCGGCAGATTATGGGAGGAACTCACTATTCTCTTTATTCTATCCATCACGGAACGACAAAAATGTATCATGATATCAGGAAAGTATATTGGTTGGACGGAATGAAAAAGGATATAGCGGAGTTTGTTGCTCAGTGTCCTAACTGTCAGCAGGCGAAGATTGAGCATCAAAATCCGGTGGATTATTGCAGGTTATTGAGATTCCGACTTGGAACTGGGAAGTAATCAATATGGATTTCATCGTAGGCTTACCTCGTACCCAGTGTTAGTTTGATTCGCTATGGGTGATTGTTGATAGGCTTACAAAGCCAGCTCGATTTTTGTCCGTTAGGACTACATATTCCACAGAGGATTATGCAAGGCTTTATATTAAGGAGATAGTACGACTGCATGGTGTCCCTGTATCTATTATCTTGGATAGAGGAGATCAATTTACCGCTAACTTCTGGAGGTCCTTTCAAAAGGGGATTGAGGACTCAGGTAAGTCTTAGTACAGCATTTCATCCCCAGACAGACGGAAAGGCTGAGCGTACTATTCAGACACTTGAGGATATGTTACGAACTTGTGTGATAGACTCCAAGGGTAGCTGGGATGATCATCTGCCACTTATTGAGTTTGCATATAATAATAGCTACCATTCCAGTATTCAGATGGCTCCATACAAAGCTCTTTACGGACGGAAGTGTAGATCGCCTATAAGGTGGTTCGATGTTGGGGAAGCTATGTTAGTAGGACCAGAATTGGTACAGCAGGCAATCGAGAAAATTAAGCTTATATAGGAAAGGCAATTAGCAGCTCTAAGCCGTCAGAAGTCTTATGCGAATAATCGACGGTGAGACTTGGAATTTCAAGTTGACGATTGGGTATTCCTAAAGGTATCACCGATGAAAGGCGTTATGAGGTTCGGAAAAAGGGGAAAACTTAGGTCTCGTTACATTGGACCATATAGGATCATACGCAAGGTAGGCCAGGTAGCATATGAGTTGGACTTGCCTTCGGACTTGGAGTCTGTACATCCAGTCTTTCATGTGTCTATGCTCCGTAAATGTATCGGAGATCCTTCCAGAATTGTGTCAGTTGACGACGTTCATGTCACAGAGCAGCTATCATATGAAGAAACTCCCAATGCTATACTAGACAGACAGGTTCGGAGATTGAGAACTAAAGAAGTAGCTTCGGTGAAAGTACTTTGGAGAAACAAAAATGTGGAAGAAATGACTTAGGAGGCCGAAGAAGATATGAAGTCTAGATATCCCTACTTATTTCCTCCTCCAGACAAGGGTCTAACTGAGACATCACAACCTTAAGGTACGTGTACGAATTCTTGTGTTAGTTATTGTCATTGGTCGTGTGAGGCCATTTGTCATTATTGATGATTATGGTCCTATGTGGCGTTGAATTATTAATCTTCTACAGGGAGAGTTGGTTATAGTGTTGTTACAAAGGCGACTATGCCAAAGTTATATAGATCCCGGAGAATTAAACAATCGAGGATGAATGTTTCTAAGGGGGGAAGGATGTTACATCTCGCGTTTTCGTACGTTAAAGTTTCGTCTTCAGTTAATCGACGTAGACTCGGGGATGAGATTATCTTGAGGTTAACGTATTTATGCTATTTATAACAAGCGGTAAGTAAGTGTCATGAAGGATAAAGGGAACACGAATTAAAGGAAACGAGTTTCGTTAAAGGTTGCAGATTTGGGATAAAATACGGGTCGAGCGATAATACCCGATATTTATGGACTAGTACCGTGCAAGGTACCATACGACCACAATAGTATGATGTATGAAGTATATTAAAAATGAGTAGTATTTTAAGTAGTTGAGATAATTCTTAATTATACGGGTAATTGGTTAATTATTGGATAACGGGACATTACCTAGTTAATTAATAAATTATGAGATAAGAATAAACTCCCCCCCCCCCCCAACCCAAAAAAAAAAATAACGCGGCAGCAAGCCACCAATGTGGCCTATGACTCTTGGTCATAAGTGGCTTAGTGTCCATTTAAGGATTATAAGACACTTACGTGTAAGTGTAAGACATAAAGCCTAGTTTTATAACATTACCAAATTTAGTTCTTCCTAAAATCCTATTGAAGACACTTTTAAACAAGAATTGGTCATAAGACCTTACGGTTCAACCTTCATCCAGCAAAGTTCCAACGAAATTCTTGCAACAAAATAATTTCAACGAGAATTGTTAGAACTATCGCAACCTAAAATTTTGCGGTTCTAAAGAAGTACGGTGCAATCTTTTCCAAGAAATATTATACGAATTTTTTCTTACTCCAGGTATGTTAAGGCCATCCTTTCTTTCTTTTTGGCATGATTCACATAATACAAATGAAACGAGCAAAATACGCAACTTTCATAGATGTCTCTACTCATAGAAATATTAGGGGTGTCTATATTCTTGATTCCTCATGTGAATTATTATTATATCTTCTGTTCATGGGTCTCAGAAAAGTACGTATTTGATAAAGTTTATCCGAAAAGTATATTGATTTTTATGGCATTCCGAGAAGATCTTATTAACGTATATTCTTATGCATTTCATGCATTTATACATGTACATTGACCCATGACCAGATGGCGTTATATACGCGTATATATGTATATTATATTTATATGGGATACGGGAAAAAGGTTACGGCGTTATATACGCACCACCACCTGATCAGTTGGTATATGTTGATGATGTTGCCCACAGTGACCGAGACGATATGATGGGATGCCCTCAGAGGCTTGATGATGTTATATACACCTATACCTACGCATGACACAACATTTATATGCACGTGCATGACATTATAAATGTTTCAGAATTTACAAAGTTATTCAGATTTACAGATGGATTTCTTTATTCCATGTTTCATCTATGTCTTTTACATATTTCATCCCTTACATACTCAGTAAATTTTTCGTACTGATGCCCTATTTCACGGGACCTGCGTTTCATGCCCGCAGGTGCAGGTAGGCAAGTCGACGGTCCCCCTTCTTAGGATCCTTGATCAGCGAGAGTTGGCGTGCTCCACTTGATCTAGAGCTGTTTTTGATATTGGTACGATATGCTTGTGTGTGTGTGTGTGTATATATATATATATATATATATATATATATATATATATATATATATATATATATATATATATATATATATATATATTAGAGGTCTCTAGACAAAATATCTAGTTGGATAGTATGTGGCCTTGCCGGCTTCCAGTTTTGAGGTATAGAGCTGTCTATAGCAGCCTTGTTGGCTCGCCCGACGTATGTTGCACGTATATGTACATATGCCTTTTGGGCAGGTTTCCTTCATGCATGTTATTCTCGTAATTCAGCAGATGTTATTCAGGTTTATATCTTAGACGCATGCTTAGGGGTGTTTGACAGGTAGGACGCGGGCACCCCTCGCGACCCATCGGTTTGGGTCGTGACAAAACAACGCTAAAACCATGAATCCTCCTCCAATTCAAGTTTAATGAACTTTAGATTTTCAAACTTCTACATTTGATGCCAAAACCTATCAAATCACGTCTGATTGACTTCAAACTTTGCACACAATTCACATTCGACATTATGGACCTACTCCAACATCCGGAATCGGAATCCGACCCCAATATCAAAAAGTCCACTCCCGGTCAAACTTCTCAAAAACCTTCAAACTTCTAACTTTCGCCAAATGACTCCAAAATGATCTACGAACCTCCGAATCCATTTCTGGACGCGCTCCCAATACTAAAATCACCATACAGAGCTATTTTCGGACTAAGAATCCCAAACGGACATCGATAATAATGAAATGCACTTCAACGAAAATTTATAAAATTCTTCCAAAATGTTAACTTCCACAATAGGCGCCGAAACGCTCCCATGTCATCCAAAACCCGATCCGAACATACACCCAAGTTCAAAATCATCATACGAACTTGATGGAACCTCCAATCTCGATTCCGAGATCGTTTACTCAACCTTAGTCAATTCTTCCATTTTAAAGCTTCCGAAATGAGAATTTTCTCTCCAAATCAACTCCGAACTTCCCAAAATTAAATTCCGACCATGCGTACAAGTCATAATGCCTAAGTGAAGCTACTCATAGCCTCAAACTACCGAACAATGCTCTAGAGCTCAAAACGACCGGTCGGATCGTTACAATTGTCTTAAACTAATGAAAAACAAATTTCTATTATATAGAAAAGACATGCTTGATCAACCAAGGTAGAATTATCATTTTACTATGTTATTTTATTTTTCATACGCTGCCACATAATGCTGTATTGTGGGTCGGGCCCAGCCCGGGACCGTTCAGGGACCGCGAGCCCACGGGCCGGTTCAAATGGCCCGGTCCCAAACGGTCCTAAAAATCCACGGTGGGCCGGTCCCCCAGGTTGAGACCACGAGCCCGGGACCGGCTGGCGGGCCTAGGCCGGTTCAAATGGGCCTAACGGGCCCAACGTCTATTTTTAAAAAAAAAAAATTTAATAATTGGCCAACGATTGGAAGTTTAAAAACTAGCCGTTGGCCTGCCAATTTAGCCGTTTGGCTTTTTAAAAAATAGCTATTTGTCCCCCAAACTTTTTATAATTATACTTTTTCCCTATTCTCAACTATAAATACCCCCTCATTCTTTCATTTTTACTCACAAAATTATCAATCTCTCTCTAATTTTCTTCTATAATTGCTTACTTTATTATTGCAATTTGTGAAAATTTGTGAAGTTGGTGAATTGAAGTATTCAAGACTTCAAGTCTTCAACGATATACATTTTCAAGAATTTGTTCGTCAATTCGGTAAACTCGTTCTTACTCTTAAGTTTTAATATAATAGTTTTGTTTGTTTTAGTTTGTATAATTATAATTAATATGGCCTTTTCTTTGAAAAAAATGTTTGGTGGTAAGGGAAAATCTAAAATTGGTGAATCTAGTCGCCAAGCTACTACTCCTCCCCCGGCTCCCCGACCCAGACCTGTTACCCGTCCTCCTCCACCTATTATTCTTGATAGTGATAACCCTTGTTTTTAATTTACCGATAGTCAATTTTGCCATGATGTTGCACCAGGTCAACAATTAAATGATGAATATATGAATTCTCTTTATCCTAATGAAACTATTGATGAAAATGATGATTTAGATGAAATGCAACCAGATTTAGATGATACACCTACTAGTCCTGTTGTTAACCCAACTGATAATAATCCAAATGATGCCCCGCCTGACTCTCCTGTAGTAACCCCTACTTTTAATAGACAACCTTCTAAACGCCCCGGAACATCTCTTGTTTGGCACTTTTTTACTCAACTAAGAGAACAAAATAAGGCTAAGTGTAAAACTTGTGGATCTTTGATGGCTCATAAATATACTGGAGACCGTAGCAGTACGGGTAGTTTGACTAGACACATAAAGAAACACCCTAGAGATAAAGCTAGATATCTTCAAATGAAAGCTGCGCAAGAGGGGAGAAGTGTAGGTACTGAGGTTAACCCTAGTACCGGGTCAAATCTAGTTCAACCGGGAATTAACACTGTTACCGGTGGCATTTTATATTATGATCCAAATAAAGATCGTCAAGAATTGGCAAAAATGGTTACTGTTATGTGCTTACCCTATAGTTTTCCTTCTAACCCTCACTTTGTGCGTTATATTAGAAGAGTTTATAATCCTACTTATAAAGGATGGCCTCGCGCAACTGTAAAGAGCGATATTTATAAATATAAACATGAATATGAACAATATTTGCGCTATTTATTTACTCATATAGATTGTCGCATTGCTATTACTACTGATATTGGTAGAAGTGGTAATGACTGTGATTATCTTACTGTAACCACTCATTGGATTGATGAGGAATGNTATCATTTTTAGCCCGCGCCAGAAACTATTTACATCTAGTAGCCGAAAAAGTGTATAAAATTTGTGTGTGTGTATATATATATATATATATATATATATATATATATATATATATATATATATATATATATTCCTAGTATTGAATTGATTTTTTTTAGCATTGATATTGATTTGGTTTTGCTTTGGGCTTTATTTGAGTTACTAACAATTAGGGGTATTATCATTTTTAGCCCGCGCCAGAAACTATTTACATCTGGTAGCCGAAAAGTGTATAAAATTTGTGTAGTTTTTGTATATAACATATAGAATGTATATATATACAAAAATTATATAAATTTTATATACTTTTTTGGCTATTATTTTTACAGCAGCTATGCAGTGTCATTTTTTCTAACAATTATGGGTTATGACAAAGGGGATCTTTGGGCAAATACCCAAGCAAGGGAAACTATTAACCCGCCCCAGCCCATGTGGTTTGACCCTACCTTTTTTAAAATACCCAATCAAACCCAACTAAATAAAGTCAAACTAAGCTACTAAACAAGCCAATTGCACTTCAATATCACAATTACACATTTTCCAAGACTAAATCTTCTTAGTCTTTCTTTCGTTCCAACCACTTTTGCAGGGGGGGGATTCCGTTGTTGTGGCCGGATTTTAACATGTTCCTTAGCAATATCAGTTTAAGATTACTATCTCAATATAGATGGGTGCTATTATCATTTATTTTGTAGTGAGTTTTAAGTCATATGAAATCATCAGAAGTGAGTCCAGAGCTGAGGAATGGTATGAATGGACGGAGCACGGCAAAAATCTTATCATAAGAACTACTTTCAGCAAGAAGACGATGGCGTGGCTTTGCGATACCTTGAAGGAAGCTTCGACAATTAAAGGGAACCACGTGAAAAGATGGAAATTTCATGATCAGCTTTCTGAGTTTTCTGTGCAAGAAATTATAACACGTATGGTCGCTACATAACTATAATTAGTGTTCAAGGGAGTAGGAGATCTGTCATTATTATCCCGGAGATAGCATTTAATACTGGATGGTTGGACATTGCCTTGAAGATTGAAATATTCATTAATTACAAAGTTAGACAAATTGTTATAAATTCACCCAAAATTACAGAGAAAGGTCTTTTGTACTCGGATACTACTAGGAGATATAAATTGTCCTCCAGAGAGATGAATGAAGCTACGATCCAGACGAAAGGTGAAATCATAAGCATCCCTGGAGATTCCAACACTATGCAGAATGATCTCCTAAGCAGGAGCTTGGTGGGTAGCTTGCCAAAGGAAATTTCAAATATCCCTGCCTTATCGGAAATTCGTCGTTGGGTTAGCAGCAACTGGAAGCAGGCTCACGGTACCAACATCTATGAGATGGGCTACAACCGATTTCTTTTTGAATTTTCTTCTAAATTAGTGGGTGACCACGTTCTGAGAGGAGACTGGAGTTGGAAAAAGCATAAAATTAACCTTCAATAGTGGTTTCCAACGGTGTGCTCTATTCCAAGTGAAGAGAAGATAAATCATGTGTGGATCAGACTTGTAGGGCTTCCTCTTCAACTGTGGTCCCATAATGTTTTCAAAAACGTTGGGGATTTTTGCAGTGGTGGATTCAAACTGAAGAAGAAATAGAACTGAAAAACCACCTAAAATGGGCGAGAATGAAAGTTAAAGGTGATGGTAGTTCAGTTCCTAAAGTGGTGAAGGCGGAGTTTGAAGGGTTAGTATCAGAGATCCAGATTTTGTGTGAAGCTCTAGTACGTACCAGAATCGGAGAAGACGGAGGAAGGAGGCAATCGGACCTTCGGATAAAAGATGCTACTCGGAGTATCAAGGGAGGGGCTCAATATATTTCTGACATAATAGGGCACGTGGGATGCTCAAAATTTCATGTAATGTGAATTTAAATCCACACGTGACAGCTCACGTGAGAAAGGGGCACAAGTTTTAACTCCAAATCTGGATAGGGAACAATAGGTTGTTAAGAGGATATTGGGCCCAGATATTTTGGCCCAATGTGTATCGGAGGAGATCTCTTTTAGGGGCCATAATCCTGAATCCAAATCAGGGCCCAGGCTCGATCCTTTCAGTGAAGAGATAAGGCAAATAATCGAGGAATAGATATAATCATACAAATCCCATCAGGCGTAGAGGAGTCTTTAGAGGGAGACAACAACAGAAAAGAACAGGAAGAAAGAAAAGAATACGATCAGCAGAATCCAATTGAAGAGCTCAATGCTATGACTTTTTTCGAAGATAGAGGTATACAAGATGAACTACTAGAAACCTACAACACGCACATGCAAGCAAAAGAAATGGAGAAAGCTACTGGATGGGCAATTGAAGAAGCAGTACCTTTAAACCTTCAAAGTTAGAGGAAGAGAAGGATTTGGAATTTGATGCAACTATTTGGGTTCATCAGAACATTATTAGACTTAGCAAGGAATTTGGAGTCAACTTTCAAGGCTGTGAAAGAGAAGCTTTGGAGCTCTTTTCAAAAATTGACAACAAAAGAAAAGAGAACAAAGGGAAATCAGAACTACTGGGGATGGTGACTCCAAAAAGAAAGGGCTTCAAAGAGTTAAACGGGCTGGAAATTGGGAGTAATTTCAGGAGTAATGGAACTAGCTAGTAAGGGGGTGTATTGTCATAAGAGATTAATGAAGATAAACATTTTATCATAGAATGTTAGGGGGTTATATCGTCAAAGGAAGAGAGTTCTGATAAGAAGTATGATGAACAGCTGGAAAGCATATGTTTTTTGCTTTCAAGAATCCAAGTTAGAAAAGGATATCATGGAGATTGTAAAAGAGTTATGGCCAATAGATGGGGAATTTTGCACATTAGAAGCTAGTGGGACTAGAGGGAGTATAGTTGTTCTGTGGGACAAAAGAGTATGGGATGGGGAAATTAGCAACTTGGGTTCTCACACTATCACTTGTAAGTTTTCTAGTAAATCACAGGAACTTATTTGGCACTTATCTATTGTGTATGCACCGAATGACAGAAGAGACGGGGAAGAAGTGTGGTGAGCATAGGCAGGGGTTTATTTGATGGACCATGGGTGGTTTGTGGAGATTTTAATACTGTGAGATTTCCGTCAGATTAGAAAAACTACAACAGAATTACAAGAGGGATGAAGGATTTTACTGATTTTATTGAAGATATGGATCTAGTAGATGTGCAGTTAGCAGGAGGCAACTACACATGGAGAAAAAGTGACAATCATAATATAGCTTCTAGGCTGGACAAATTTCTGGTATTTGTTGACTGAATGAAGTATTTAGAAACATAACAATCAATGCTTCATAGAGTAACCTCAGACCACTCATCACTAATGCTTCAATATGGCAATTGGGATCCAGTAAAATCTTATTTTAAGTTTGAAAATTGGTGGTTGCAAACAGATGGATTTACATATAGAGTTAGAGATTGGTGGAATTCCTTTAGTTGTGAAGGAAGTTCTGACTTTATTTTGGCTTTCAAGCTCAAAGCCTTGAAGAGAAAACTTAAAGAATGGAGCAAAACTTTACAAGGAAATCTGGAGTTGCAGAAAACAAGTGTCCTTAACCAGCTTGAACAATTGGAGGAGATTCATGACCAGAGTACTCTGAATGAAGAGGAAATTTATGCAAAAACAGCCCTAGTTATGGAGTCTGAGGACATCTCAAAGCATGAGGAGGTGGCCTGGAGGCAAAGATCCAGAGCCTTGTGGCTAAAGCAATGGGATAAGAACACAAAAAATTTTCCACATAACCGCCAATTCACATAGGATATATGTCACGACCCTAAAACAGACCCGGTTGTGATGGTGCCTATCGTGAAACTAGGCCAGCCGACACAACTCCCTAATTTAACCCTTTAATCAATAACAATCATTTTTAAGCCTTTAATTAATCAGATATCTCATAATGTAAGTCTAATGAACAGTGCGAAATAAATACACAAGCCCGACATCGGAGTGTCACAAGTCACGAGCATCTACTAAGGTCTGAATACAACTAAGAATCTAAAAATATACTAAATACAGTGTAAGGAAGATAAGAGGGAGAAAAGCAGTGCTGCGAACATCGGGCATCTACCTTGCTAACTCCAATGACTCTCCCATTGAGCAATCAACACCCACTACCGGGTTCAGAAATACCTGAATCTGCACACAAGGTGCAGGGAGTAATGTGAGTATGCCAACTCAGTAAGTAATAAAAGTAAACGAAAGCTGAGCAGTAAGAAAACACGTAAGCCACATCATAACGCTACAGCAAATACAGTACATTTTCAAAACAGTACAGAAATCATTTATTTCGTAAATCAAACTCGGTTTCAGAAAAAAAGCCTTCCCTTTTTAAAACATCTTCCAATAGTTTCAAACAAGTGATAAAAATAGTGAGTAAAAATGATAGAAACGTAAACAGCCCCTCGGGCAAAACATGTACCATAAACTGCCCCTTGGGCATAATATCAACAGAACCAGCCCCTCGGGCTACCTCACAATCACTCGTAAATCAGCCCCTCAGACATAACATGAATCAAGAACCGCCCCTCGGGCAACATGGATCAAGAACAGCCCCTCGGGCTTCAATATGAAACAACAACAACCCCTCGGGCTACAACACATCACACACACTGGTACACGCGCTCACTGGGGGTGTACAGACTCCGGGAGGGGCCCCTTACGGCCCAAGCGCAATATCAAGCCATCCCGTGGCATAATCAAACAGTCTCTCGGCCTCATAATCAATCACAAGCCACCTCGTGGCATAATACATCAGGCCTTCGGCCTCTCGTACATCACAAATCAGTACCACATGTTGCGGTGCGCAGCCCGATCCCATGATATCCTCACACATAGGCCCTCGGCCTCACTCAGTCAGATCTCACTCAAGCCCCTCGGGATAACAGTAAAACAAGTACTCGGCTCAAAATCATTTATGAAATCAAAAGGAGTGAATAAAATCGAGTTATGAAAACAGTAAGAACATAGCATGACTGAGTGTAAACATTAAACCAAAACAGTAAGGTAAAACAGTAGTAAAATCCCCTAAGGGTCCAAACAATCGGCACAAGGCCCAGACACAGCATTTAGCCCCAAACACAATAATATTTTCCAAAATATAGCAATATCAATAGTTTTCAAGTAAAATACGCAACGTAATAGTCGTACGGGATGGACCAAGTCACAATCCCCAACGGTGTACGACCCCACGCTCGTCATCTAGCGTGTGCATCACCTCAAAGTAGCACAACGATGTGAAATCCGGGGTTTCATAACCTCATAACAGTATTTACAATCATTACTTACCTCAATCCGGTCCAAACTCTAGCCCGAGATGCCTTAGCCCTCTCGAATCGGTCTCCAAACGCTCCAAATCTAACCAAATACGGATTTATACCATCAANGGGTCTTTGTTGGCTCATAAATATACTGGAGACCGTAGCGGTACGGGTAGTTTGACTAGACACATAAAGACACACCCTAGAGATAAAGCTAGATCATATATATATATATATATATATATATA
>NW_017673329.1:36916-43371 GCF_001879085.1 Nicotiana attenuata
CCCACGTCTCGGAATCCGATAAAAATTACACCAATAGAATCCTTATCCTCTCACGAGTCTATACATACTAAAATCATCAAAATCCGACATCAAATGGCCATTCAAATCCCCAAAAGAATTCTCAAACTTTTCTTCCATTTTTTTTCCCCAATCTCCACTCTAATTTCTCAAATTAAATGATGAAATTCAAGACTAAATCATGGAATTAAACCAAATATGAGTGAAGAATACTTACCCCAATAGCTCCACTAAAAATCTCCTCAAATTTCACCTTCTCCCGAGCTCTCCAATGATTTTTGTGATATTGGACTTAAACCCCCGATTTTTAAATATAAACTGTCTACCCAGATATTTTCTTCATCGCGAATGCTGCAGCGCCCTCGTGTTCGCGAAGCACAATGCTTCACTGACCAAAATTCCTTCTACGCGAACACGAGGACCCACTCGCGAACGCGATGCACAACTGACGACCTTTTCGCGAACGCGACCTCTACTACGCAAACGCGTAGAACAAATGCCTTGGGGTCCCAGCTATTCCACTTCCTCTACGCGAACGCGGCAAAACCCTCGCGAACGCGATGACCACTGACCTCAGCCCTTCGCGAACGCGGGACCACCTTCACGAACGCGAAGGCCAACTCCACTGCCTCACATCCTAACCTTTCGCGAACGCGGGACATCCATCGCGAACACGAAGGTCAAAAACCTGCAAAACCAACAACTGTTTTTCTGCAACTTTTTCCAACGTGAAATGATCCGTTCAACCACCCAAAACTCACCCGAGGCCCTCGGGACCTCAACTGATCATGACAACATATCCCATAATATCATTCAAACTTGTTCCAACCATCGGAACGCTCAAAACAACATTAAAACACCAAATTTGCATCGGATTCAAGCCTAAGAATTCCAAAAACTCCCAAATTCCGCTTTCGATCAAAAAGTCTATCAAACCTCGTCCGAATGACCTGAAATTTTGAACACACGTCACAAATGATACAATGGACCTACTCCAATTTCCGGAATTCCATTCCGATCCCTATATCAAAAACTCACCTATCAACCGGAGATCGCCAAAATTCCAATTTCGCCAATTCAAGCCTAACTCTACTCCGGACCTCCAAAACATATTCCGATCACGCTCCTAAGTCCCAAATCATCTAGAGGAGCTAACCAAATCATAAAAATTCCAATCCGAGATCATATGCTAACAAGTCAAAACTTGGTCAAACCTTTCAAATCTTAAGCTTCAACTGAGAACTGTCCTTCCAAAATCATTCCGATTACCCTGAAAACCAAAACTGACGATTTACATAAGTCATAATACGTCACACGGGGCTAGCCATGCCCAAGAACTAGCGAGCGAAGTGCAAAATCTCAAAATGACCGTTCTGGTCGTTACAATATATAATCATATAGAGCAGCCGGTAGTATAGGAGGAGTTGATACAGAATTTTGGTGATGTCAAGAAAGAGATTGTCACTTTCTATCAAAATTTATATTCTGAAGAAGAGGTTTGGATACCACAAGGTAATCTTAGGAACTATACTATGCTTACTCCAGAAGAAAATCAATTGCTCCAAAGTCTTTTTGGTATTCAGGAAATTTGGGATAGTGTGAAAATATGTGCAGGGGATAAAGCTCCTGGACCTGATGGATACTCAATGGTCTTCTTCATTCACTGCTGGGAAGTGGTGAACGAGGAAGTAATAGTTGCAGTTCAAAACTTCTATTACTAATTTTTGAAAAGAGTTTCAATGCCACCTTTGTGGCATTGATTCCAAAGAAGGTGGGAGACAAGGAACTGAAAGACTTCAGGCCTATCAGCTTAATTGGTAGAATCTACAAAATCATCTCCAAGTTATTGACGGAGAGACTTAATAAAGTAGTGAATAAGCTGGTGGATGTTCAATAGATGGCTTTCATTAAAGGTAGGTAAATAATGGATGCCATTTTAATTGCCAATGAATGCGTGGATGCAAGGATATTAAGCAAGAAGCCTGGCATCTTATGCAAACTAGACATTGAAAAGGCTTATGATCATTTGAATTGGAACTTTCTGCTTGACACTATGAGGAAGTTGGGTTTTGGTGGTAGGTTGGTTCATTGGATTAAGTTTTGCATCAACACAGTAAGATTCTCAATTCTAATTAATGAACACCAATTGGCTTCTTTCCTTCGCAAAGGGGCCTAAGGCAGGGTGACCCCTTATCTCATTTTTTATTCATCATTGCAATGGAAGCTTGAATAATATGTTTGAGACGGCTCAAACAAACAACTGGATAAGGGGATTCAGGGTAAACTCCAGGGCAAGTAGTTAATTGGAGATTTCTCATTTGCAATATGCAGATGACACACTTGTGTTCTGTGAAGATGATAAAGAACATTTGCTAATACTAAGGATCATTTTTATTTTGTTTGAGGTCATATCTAGTTTGCATATTAACTGGAATAAAAGCTTTATTTATTCAGTTAATGAGGTGACAGAGCTTCAAAATTTGGCTGAAATCCTTGGAGGAAAAATTCGATCGTTACCTATATTATATTTGGGGATGCCTTTGGGGGCTAAAAGCAAGTCAAAAAGGATAAGGAATGGGGTCTTAGAGAAATGTGAGAAGAAGCTAGCTAACTGGAAGAGCCAATATCTGTCTATGGAAGGAAGATTAATCTTGATTAACTTAGTACTTGATGTTATGCCTACATATATGATGTCTTTATTCCCAGTGAATGTGGTGAATAGAATAGATGCCTTGAGAAGAAATTTCTTATGGGAAGGAAACAGTGATAGGAAGAAAATTCACTTGGTCAGATGAAATTTCCTTACTTGTAACAAGAAGGAAGGGGGTTGGGAATTAAGAATTTGAAGATTCAGAATTAAAGTTTATTGATGGAGTGATTATGGAGATTTGCTTTAGAAGAACAATTCCTATATAAAGAGGTAGTCAAACAAAGTATGGTATGGAAGGAAAATGGACAACCAAGCATGTTAGAAGCCCCTATTGGGCCAGTTTGTGGAAGTCTATTAGAAACTTGTGGCCTAAGCTCATTAACAAGTCAAGCTTCAGAGTTGGAAATGGTAGAAAAATATCTTTCTGGGAGGATAATTGGCTAGGCCAGGCTTCACTGAAACAACTTTTTTCAGACATATATCTACTAAATCAACAGCAAGAAGCAACAATAGGAGATGTGTGGTCAAACCAGGGTTGGAGTCTTACCTTCAGGAGATTACTGTTTCACTGGGAGGTTGATCGAATTTCAGAGTTTTACAAGATCTTCGAACAATTCAAAGGGACCTCCAATGCTGAAGATGGTGTGACATGTCAAGGTAATAACAAAGGAAAGTTCTCAGTCAAAGCAGCATATAAGGAATTCAATATTTCAAATAATCAGGTTGGTTGTTGGCCATGATAATTGATTTGGAAGGTTAAAATTCCTTATAAAGTGGCCTGCTTTACATGGTTGTTGGCAAAGGAGACAGTCCTAACACAGGATAACTTGGTCAAGAGAGGATACCAACTTTGTTCTACACGCTACTTATGTGGAGAGGAGGCAGAGACAATCAGTCTTTTCTTTTTTTTGCACTGTAGGGTGACTTCTGATGATAGGCTATAATTGCATATTTTAGTCGCTTATTACACTCGAATTTACTGCACTTTAATTGAGTTTGCGCTTTAATCGCTAGTGTTTTGCACTAATTGTGTGTTTTATGCCTTGTAGGTGTGATTCCGAGCTATATAGATGTTATGGAATGAATTTAAGTGATTTGAATCTTTGAAGTCTGAGTAAAAGCTCAAGGAATTAATCCGGGATCGTGTTCGGGGGTCAAATTTGACAATTAAGTACGAACGAAGACTTGAGGAGGCATATTGCGTACTGTCTAATAAAATAGACATAACTTTTTGCTCAGAACTCCATTTGAGCTCCACAATATATGGTTGGAAAGCTAATTCAAAGCGCTACAAGTTTCATGTTTTACGTTTTTCCAAATTTCAAACGGAACAGGGTGAAAAACGCGGTCGAAACCGCGACCGCGGAACTGACCGCGGCAGAAAATCAGAGAACTTGTCTGGCCGCGGTTCTACCGCGGTCGCGCCGCTCCAGGCGTCAAAAAGAAGTCCTATTTCGCCCGGGACAAGTTTATTTCGGCCCTAAACTATTCCAACTTGTATAAAAGGGTTCCTAAACCTATTTTAAAGAAGAGGGGGACATATTTTGGACATAGATTCGACCTAAGGAGGCAAGAACACATTGGGAGCAAGGCGGAGAATTCTTCTACGAGTTTTTCCTTCCTCTTCCTATTTTTCATTGTTGGTTATGACTTTTAGTATTGTAGTTTTACATACTATTATGAATAGCTAATTTGTTATCTAGAGTTTTGATAGAACCTTTTGTAGGATAAATTCTTGTTATGTTTTTATATAATTGAGCCATAGCTTTTCTCTATTTGTTCAACTACGTTTATATTGTGGTTGATTGAAGAGATCTCAATTAGCTGTGCCTATTTAGTATGCATAACTCGGGAGAGAGTGCATATTTAGGTAATTGTTGAACAACACCACTCCCAGAGTATATGAGGGATCAATAACCGAGGGTTTAAAGGCGGGATTAGGGATAACGAAGCCTTGGGTGCGATCTGAAGTGAGCTGTATTAAAAGCCAGCTAGCGTAGCTCGGGAGAGTGCGTCTAGTAAATTGTCGTAATTACTCGGGAGAGATTTACGGTAATAAGAGTGCTCATGATCGGTAGAGAATACTTAGCCGAAATTATAGAAGACATAGCGGGAAGGATTCCGAAAATTGGGGAAATCATAACTCTAGACCTCCTTAATCTTTTCTCTAACCCTCAGTGTCGTTAGTTGTTAATTTAATATTTTAATTTGTTAGTTAATTAGTTAAACAGAAGAATCTTAATATCTATAAGTTAGGAATTGTTCAAGCTTGTCTTCTTGGTGATAATGAACAGCTGTAGCTAAACCTTAGTTCTCCGTGGGATTCGACTCCGGACTTGTAAACCGGATTATATTTGCAACGACCGCATTGTCCTTTTTATAAGGCATAGTTGGGCGTGATCAACTTCACAATCATGGAGGATGTTCATCAACTTGAGGGATTCTTGTGGGTTATGCCAAGAAGAATTCTTGAAGTTCTAGCTTGCTTGAACATAGAAGGCAACCTTTTCGATCATAGAGAGAGATGGAAGATTGTCCCTACTTGTATTTGGTGGACAATTTGAAAAGAAAGAAATCGAAAATGCTTTGAAGATAGATCCAGCAATGTCCAAAATATGAAAATGAATTTTTTAGCTCTTTTTCACTTTTGGTGTAAAGGAGAATACTTAGAAAACCATGAATCTATTTTTGATGTATTAGAATCCTTATGAGAAGAAAAAGGATTAGGAGAGTTTCTCCTATGCTTCACCTTGTTATTATGGATGACTCCACAGTTTCTGTGTAGTCTTATTATTTATATAGAAATGTTACCTTTTCAAAAAAAAAAAGCCAATTCAAGCCAAGCCAAGCCAAGCTAAGCCAAATAGGTAATAGGTGTGTAGGTACGGGTAATTAATTTTAACTGGGTAGATATAAATTATAAATAATTTTCAAATGGGTGGTAAAGGATAATTATTTTAAGCTCAATGGGTATTTTGCATAGTGGAGGTGGCAAAATGGTTAAAAGAAAATAGTTAACCACCCATATTATCCACTAAAAAATGAGTTGGATAATAAACTTTTTAAACATGGATCAAATATGGAAAAGAACCATATTATCCATTTAGAAAATGGATAACATGGATGGCTAATGGATTTAACTTTTACATTTGTAAAACCTCAATTGGGGGTTCCTCAAGTTTGGAAGACTAAGAATTCTCCCAAAAGTGATCATATTCATGAAGCCATGGATAATATGGTTACCCATATTATTCGACGGTTAACCCTTTTTTATCCGTATTAAATATGGGCCGGATCGGATAATTTATCCGTTTTTTCATTATCCATTTTTGACCTGTCCCATATCCGACCCGACCGCCTGTTCGCCACCCCTACTGCATAGATTGTTTTATAACATAGTGGACCATTCAAAAAGTTTAAATCCAAGCTTGTGTTAAAAGAAAGAATTATGAAAAAATTTAAGAAATATTCATATATCACATTAAAAAAACATTTTTATGTATAAAATATTTTTTAAAACTTGTAGACATATAATGTCGGGTTGGGTTGGTTTCGAGTTGACTTTTTTTAGTTGACACTAAACCAAACCAATTATGATCAGGTTTTTTTTCCTAACATCAAATCATAGTTTGATTTTTTTTCTAGTTTGACTCGAATTATCGGTTTAATGCACTTTGTCGGTTTCTATTATACACCCTACTTGACATTTTGAAGGCTTAGCAGCTGCCTAACTCATAGAGAGCCTAACACCAGCTTCACACTTATCCTTTCACCAAAGGGACTATCA
>NW_017673329.1:43391-63264 GCF_001879085.1 Nicotiana attenuata
GGGAGGGGGGGGGGAGGAAAAAGACAAACAGGAAGTGAGAGAGACAAAAGAGATTACCTAAAAACTACATAGTAAAACAAAGAACGAGTCAATTTTTGAGCTTAGGTGGATCACCTTCAACTGCCATGACGCATATTATTTGATACATTATTATAAGCCAGATATGAACAAGGACATATGTTACATAACATAATATATTATGAGCTACCTATGCACAAAGACAGGTTAGTTGTTTCCATGGATATTCTTCAGAGCTCCATGATCTACATACCAGCAACCATTCTCTCACTTATTTTTTGTGGGTTCATAGTTCATATTTTGACCAGAAAAATACTAGGGAAACATGGCAAAAAGAGATTATACCATCCAATTGGTGGCACCATTTTCAATCAGCTTCTCAACTTCCACAGGTTGCACCATTACATGACTGATCTTGCAGGCAAATACAGGACTTACAGATTGATTAGCCCTTTCAGGAATGAGATTTATACTGCTGATCCTGTTAATGTTGAGTGCATTCTCAAAACAAACTTTGATAACTACGGCAGGGTACGCCATTTTCTTCAAATCCCAAATAACTTTTTCCTTTTTATGTTCATAATTATTTACTGACTGTTTCATTCATGACTAAACTCCATTTAAGCGTAGGAGAAGCATCAATAAGTAAACAAATGATGGACAATTAGTGTTATCTGCGTCAGAAAAGATGAGCACAGTTTTTGTACATTAAATAATTCAAAGTTTCTTATTCCATGTTTGGGACAGATCAACAGAGCTGAGCTGCAGTTTTAATCTGATAAATGATAATTGCGTGATGTAAATCAGATCTGATTATTTTAGATCACAGCTGCTATAATAGTACAAAAAATCTTGTGTAAATTTTAAGTATCTGGAGTTGGAAATTAGAAATTAGTTGACTTTCCCATCTGGCTGAAAGGTCAATATATCTAGTTGCAGTTCATTGAATCTAATTTTCAGTATCTGCATCATGCAACTGTAAATCTGCTATTGTTCTATCAATCGATCAGCTATGCCTCAATTTCTAAATTAGTTGCAGTCAGCTATGAATCTACCAGTCTACTGTAACAAATAATAGAATGATACTCGTGTTGCGACTTGAATATTTTGTATAAATAATCTACAGGGAAGGTATCATCACAGCATTCTGACGGATCTGTTAGGGGATGGGATATTCACAGTTGATGGTGATAAGTGGAGGGAACAGAGGAAATTGTCAAGCCATGAGTTTTCGACGAGGGTGCTGAGGGATTTCAGCAGTGTGATCTTCAGAAAAAATGTGGCAAAGCTTGCCCACATGTTGTCTGAAGCTGCCAATTCCAGCAAGATAGTTGATATCCAAGTATTTAGTTTCCATGACTTGACTGCATTAAACAACCTTTCTTTGTTTTTATCAGACCAGTAAACATATATAGTTTCATGAATGCAGGATCTATTCATGAAAGCAACTCTAGATTCTATTTTCAGAGTTGCCTTTGGAGTTGAGCTAGACAGCATGTGTGGTTCAAACGATGAAGGCAGAGAATTTAGCGATGCATTTGACAATGCAAGTGAAATGACACTTTGGAGATATGTTGATATCTTCTGGAAGATTAAGAAAACTCTCAATATCGGATCAGAAGCCAAGCTAAGGGACAATATAAGAACTATTGATGCATTTGTTTATAAGCTGATCCAAAGGAAAACCGAGCAGATGAGTAAACCAGAAGCTAATTTATCTGTAGGTGAATCACTTTTTAGCTTCTACTTTTATTAATGACGATAGATGTTTTGACATTATAATCTTTTCCCAGTTGCAGTGGAAGAAAGAAGACATTTTGTCAAGGTTTCTGCAAATAACAGGAACGGATCCAAAGTTTTTGCGCGATATAATATTGAGCTTCATTATAGCAGGCAAAGATACAACAGCAACCACCCTTTCTTGGTTTATATATATGCTTTGCAAGTACCCTCATGTACAGGAGAAAGTAGCACAAGAGATTAAAGAAGCAGCAACTGACAAAGAAGATGTAATGGACATAACGGATTTTGCTGCCAATGTGAGTGAAGATGCCCTTGAAAAGATGCAATATCTTCATGCAGCATTGACAGAGACTCTTAGGCTCTATCCTGCAGTTCCAGTGGTAATAAGGATCTTCTTGTATTATACAAAAGTCGCTAAGTAGATGTATGCTTTCAGATGCTAATTTTGTTTCTCGGGCTCACATTGTAGGATGCAAAACTAAGCTTTTCGGATGATACCTTACCAGATGGATACAGAGTGAACAAAGGGGACATGGTGTCTTACCAACCATACGCAATGGGAAGAATGAGATTTATATGGGGTGATGATGCAGAAGAATATAAACCAGAGAGATGGCTTGATGGGAATGGTTTCTTCAGGCAAGAGAGTCCCTTCAACTTTACAGCTTTCCAGGTTGGTTATAGAACTCCTTGTCAGTTTTTAACATCATTTGTCAAAGAATTGAACATGAATTGTCTATACATTACTGTGCTGATAAAACAGGCAGGTCCAAGAATCTGTTTGGGAAAGGAGTTCGCTTACAGGCAAATGAAGATATTCTCTGCTGTGTTATTACGTTACTTCGCTTTCAAGTTGAGTGATGACAAGAAGACTGTCAACTACAGGACAATGATTAATCTTCATATCGACGGGGGACTGCACGTTCGTGTCTTTCATAGATAGGGCCATTAAAGAGAGCCATAGATATTTTAGATCTCCTCACTGAGTCCTGTATACTAGAGATAGCAAATATGATACTGTTAGTTTTTTTCTTGAATGCTGTTTATGACATCAGTATCCAAAATAAGCCTGTAGATTTAGGTCTGAACTCTAAGAAAGGCATCATTGTTTCACATTAACATTTTCCTTGTCTTAAGTCAGTTTGAGTTTTTCACTGGAATAACCACTGCCCCCCTTGCCCAACCTCAGGTCAGGAGAAAATGGTAGTAAAATTTCAATTCTATTCTCTAGCTTCAAAGACTGAAACACGGATAGAAGTTGAACCAACTTTAAGTCCTCATCGCTCTTTACTGTTCACTAGTAATAAACAGGCATCTGAAAAAGTACAGTTAGAATTAAAACTAACAAATGTCCCATGAAAAAGCTTCTATAGTCATTTTGCCCTAAAGTTGTGGGCATTACACTTGCATCTTTAACCTACTTCTCGGTCCCAATGATCAGCAGGATGCATTATAGCAACTAAGGTCTGTAGGAAATTATATATACATATACATTTACACACAACTGTGTGACACGTGTCTCTCAACTACATCTCAATACCAAAATAAGAAAAGAATTGTAAGGCAAAAATAATGACGAACAGAGAGAAGTAGCTAAATAAACATGTAAAAAAGCACTTCTTACAAGAGAACATTTACAAGGGAGTATCTTGACTGTGATTCCATGACACTGAAAGTCCCAATACAGTGATTGAGGAAAGGGAAGAAAAGATCAAATGGCTAAATTTCCTATACTCTAACATCAAACAATTGGACAGCATGTACAACTATATCGATCAAAACAATAAAAATAAAAATGCTGAACCCAGTAAAAAAACTACTGGACAGCCCTGTGGTTTACCTATTACAGTACACTCAAGTTACATGTCAATGTAAAACGTATCCTCGTTGCACAGTGACTATGATACAGTCAAGAGAAGGAGCAGCTGCGTGTCAGTTATGCATCCAAAATTTTAGTATTTGATGCATAGCACTTTTCATCTTGTAAGATATGAATGGGATTTTTACCAGGAGAAACTTTGGTTAACCCTTGGTGAATCAAAGTCCAATTTCCCGAAACTTTCACTTTATAAGAGGGCTGAGTCCATCACCTTCCCAACCCAGCTTAAGCATTTGATCCACTACCTTCAAGCTCAACTGCATGTGATATGGATAGAAAGTCAACTAAGATGTTTATAAGCTATAACCCTCCCCTCTCACCATTCTCCACTTAAATACAGGGCTTGGTCCACAAATTAGGTTCAAACTCGCGATATGCACATACCACACATCTTGCCTTGTTTGCCATTGACTAAAGCCCGGGGAAATCAGGATAAACTCTTAATTTAGAAGAACGACATTAACAGTGAATTTTCAAAAGAAATCCATTTTGATATTCATAAAATTTATTAATCGCTAATTTCCATAGTGGTGTTTGCACAGTCTAGCACAAAATGACATAAGTGAAGCTAGGAGCTAATTCGTAGTAGATAACTAAGTTCCAACTGTATAAGCCTAATTGCCTAAAGCTTCTTTTTGCAGTTATAGGAACAAACTCCATTTAAATTTAAGTGTCAAACTTACTATTGTGGTTGTGTAACAAGGAATCTCTATCTAAAGTGGGAAGCGCTTCTCACCATGGAACTCATGTCACTTGGTTGTTTCTTTTGTTCGTTTCTCTCTTCTTCTTCTTTTTTTTTTTTTGTGGGGCTGGCCAGGTGGCCGTAGGGAAGAGAAGGAATTTCATGAAAGAGTTAAGAGTGTGGCACAGACAAGTGAGGATATGGTAGATTAGAATTCACCTTTTATAATGTATTGTTTAATGGTTATAGCACTCACATCTTTTTCATTAATAGAAACATTCAAACAAGGAAATGCTATTCCACAGAAAACTTTTAACATAATTATCTAATTAAGAGATGTTTCATGGCCCAAGGGTATCCACAAAAATGCAAGTTGACAAGAAATTAAGGTGTGTGGGGGCATAAAGAGCGAACAAAAATGCACTAGCCTTCAATGAAAAGTTGTAACATATGCTTCTTTCGATCACTAGATGCTAAACATGGCGTTTATAGATATTAGCATTTCATATATCTAGTCACTTGGAGATATTTTATTAAAGGAAGAAGATAGGGATGGAAACCAAAAGATAGAACCCAAAAATTAGCATTAGCAAAAAACTCTCAACGTTTTTTGATAAGGAGCAAAAACCTCTTAACATAAAAAAAAGAGTATTCAACTTACGGCAGGATCTGTGAAGATTATCAACTGCTTATCAGCTGTCGATAGCAAGACATTAGTGTTATCCTTGTTCAGAGCCAGAGCTGTAATATCTTGACCCTCTCCAAGCTTCATAATGTGAAAAACCTGCAAGTCAAAACATCAGCTTCTGCTTCATACACACAAGCAAAACAAGGTGAGAAATGAGTGTACTTCCTATCATCAAGCAACTAAGAAAATTGAATTTCAAGTTGCATGGGTCAAAAGGTGCTAAGAAGCAGCATAGACAACCCAGACTTGGCAAAGCAGCAAACAAACTAGATGGTCTGCCTTACAGTTCCTCACTCAGTGATGTCAGTTTTGACGTGGACAGGAAAAGAGAAAAAAATAAGGCCCAAAAGAAGTCTTAACTCTACCTTTAAAGTATACATGTCAACGAAGCAGATCGAAGGCACAGAGATATCTAATATATTTCCTTTGCCATTTTCATCTGATTCGACATCAGAATCTCCAGGTCCTGGCTTTTGCCACTTCATAGACTTATTGTCTGACGGTCCATCATTTTCAGCAGATGGATTTACTCCAAGCAATGCATTTTGTCCATCAACAGAAACCTCCATGCAACCAATGGCGGAATAGAGAGGAAACTGTATTCTAGCAATAAGAATTCCATTAAGAGTAAAGGTGCTTAGTGTTTTATGGGATTTATTCCAAGCCATTAAAAGTCCATCAGATGACAGACAGACAGAATGTGCCTCCATTCCAACCAGCCTTCTGACCAATCGACCCCTTCTTATAGTATGTAGCAAGACATCTGACAAGCTGGAGCATGAAACCACGATCCCAAGATCTGAACTCACACAGCAGCATAATATTTCCCCAAGATGGCCCCTAAGGACATGTATGGGACCCTCAATTCGATGCCTCTTACTTTTCTCTCTCGAGCTGTTTGGTGTAGTACTACTGGTTGAAGGTGTGCTTGAACCAGTGGAAGCCTCTGCCGTACTGCCGATGCGCGGCATTGATGCCCTATTTATTCTCCAGAGAAGCACTGTTGCATCTTTAGACCCTGTAACAAGATAATTGCTATCTGGAGATAAAGCCAGGCATGTCACGGGAGCACAATGTCCTCTGGCTACTTCTAAAGTTTTTGCCCCATCTGATGATATCAGCCGCACACTGTTGTCTACATGGCCACCTAGATACAAGTCCAGGAACTTCTATTAGTCAGTATGTTTAGGATTCAGCAACAACATAAAGCATGCAATGTTAATCTCGCTTCATTGAAAGGTCTTGCATTCAATCACTTCTTTTTTTCCGCCCAACTAAGGAACCCACTGGCACTCTCACAAAAAATTGAATCAGAGGAAATGAAGTAAGAGGTTTCTGCCCTCTAGTAGATAATTTGAGATGAATGAAGAAAATTACAAAATGAGCAGTAGTATATAAACCCCCCTCCTCCAAGCTCATCGTATGTGGTGGTTCTAACTTGGAATGGAGTTTAAGAAAGAAAGACTTTTGGAACTTCTGTTCTCAATATTCCATGACATTTTCTTGGCTATAAAAGCATGTCATTGAGGATTAAATGGGAAGTTTATAGTTAAATTATTTCCAAATACAGTAAGGCCATTCTTTTAGGAACAGACTAGAAAGGAAAGCATGCCACATGATATGGAGCATAGGGAGTAATTCCTAACTTCATTTGCAAAACATCAAAAGCAGTATATTGGCTGAGGAAATTTGTGTAAGATAAGTGAGTTTTGACCATCAAAGTATTGTTACAGGATGGAAGAATGCTAACTATGCACTTAACCCCCACCCCACCCCACCCCCTCCCACCCACCCACCCCCCACCCCCCACAAAAAAAAACCACACAAAAAAAAGTTACAAAGCAAGCTTACATATAAATGGGTTAATGAACTCAAATATGATACTTTCACAACGACAGTTCGATAACTAAAAATTTTTGAGATTTAAATAAATAGAATATATATACTGCTTGCCTGTAAGAATTTCTTTGTCACATGTAATTGCAACTATGGATGAGCCTCTGATTCCAGAAGCTGCAAATGCTAGGGCTTGAGGGAAATGCCATTCCTCTGATTCAGAGCCAGTCGGCCCCTTGAACATACGCATAAATGTTCCACCAGCGGAGCTAGCACCAGGTTTTCCGTGTTGAAAGAGGAAAGGTGTTCCCTGGCCATCTGGTGTGTTTGGTTGCCATTTATGCTGAGCTACATGAGCAGCCGGAGCATTCATATCAACAATTACAAGTGAATCAGAAGATGCCTGCATCGCTGCAGCAGGTAGGTTACAGCGCTCTGGGTGGGGAACCATATACGGTTTAGCATCTTTAGGATTCCGGAAGATGGTCTGTCAAAATTAAATGAGAAATTCCCGAGGTTAAATATGAGTCCACCTATTATGATAATATAAACTTAGTAACAGAAAATGAGCTGCACCATCCGCTCAAAACTGAATCATAAATTGTCTTAGAAACAAGATACGCTCAGACCTCCACGCAGAAAGGAACATCCAGGCTTAACAACAAGTTCTCTAGATTCATAAGACGAACTTGCTCAAAAGAATAGGATACAGCAAGACAAACAAAAAATAAACCGGGGTCTCCAAAGAAGGGGCCAAGGGAAAAGTGAGACTTGAAAGTTTGACAAAGTACAATACAGAGGCTCAGAATTGGGAATACAGTGCCACATAAGCAAATAAGACATTGGTGATCTTCTGCCACCAAGGTGAAAGGGTAAATCGACTCATAAATCAGGAAGAAAATGACAAAGAAATCATTGTGTTCTACAACCGACCCGTTGAGTTCCTTTTCTTTTCCTAAAGGGGTGAAATTAACATCACCTACAACAATTAAATATTTCACCCTTCTATATGAGCAAAAGATAGACAGTTCTAGGCTTACACTTCCCTCATCTAAATTAATCAAAAAGAAAATTTTTACTGCTCACTTTAGCCAATTTCAATTTTACTTGTATATATTTTTTGATGAAGTAAGTTGAATAATACAAATAAAGTTGAATAATGCATAGAAAGGCATCAAGAAGATGCAAGGTTACAGAACAGAGGAAGATATCAGCTCAAATGTACAAAAAAAGAACTATCAAAGAACCAATTTTATTCATATATATGTTACACTTTACTTTGAAAACCTTAAAAGGGGAGAACCTACGTAAGCAACAAACTTACCTGTAGCTGGAGAACATCTGCCAGTGGCATCCTTTTCATGTGTGGGACAGTAAGAAGTTGAGATGGAGTTTGTCCAAAGTACGCAATCTGATCTTGCATAGCACGCTGCTGGACCTTTTGACAAGATTTAAGATATAAAAGTTACTAGTATTCAAGTTATGTGGGATAAATAAAGCAAAAAGAACAGGAAGTGAAGCATACTGGATCAGTTATCTTGTCAATATCCACTGTTCCTTCATACGTCAAGTAAAAGAAAACATTATTTGCCTGTATAGCTTCTTTTCCTCGTTGCTTATACCTGAGTATGCAAAGAATATCTTTTAAAAAGAAAAGAGAAGGAAAAAGAAGAGACAACATTAAGGGGAAAGCCACTTTGATGCATCCAAAACAACTCCTCACACTTCGAAAGTCTCAAGGAGAGTAACACAGTACATAGGCAAACCAGATTGTGTAAATGATCTTCTCAAGTGAAAGACAGACAGAACCTACCCAAAAATAAGATCAATCCATTCATGTAAATGAGCAGAGACATGCTCACTCTCAAGTGCCATCCGATTCTTATGAATAAAGTCAACTGTGTTCTCAGCCCAAGGTGGAAGCCGCACAGAGTCTGAACAGAGATGAGAAGCAAATGATATGACAGTGCCACGACAAAATTTAGCTTTGTATTGCATCTATATTCAATTAAATTGTATTGCATACCAAGCTTTTCTCCCAACTGAGTCGTACCAAAATCAATTGAATTCTTATTTGTTAGCATCTCCGGAAGATAAAATAGCTCCGGAACCTAGGTATTAAGAAAGATGAAATAAAGATATGACGTATTGAATTTAGGAAAACATGGTGCAAAAGATTTAACTGACTCTAGAAACAACAAAAGAAAACAAATCATAGAATCCCAAATCTATTAGAAGCTGAAAGCATTATCTGCTCCCTCTGTTTCCAATTGAATGTTACTTCCCTTTCCAGGACACACCAAATTAATGTACAAAACGGAATACTTTGTCACTTTAGATATCACGAAAAGGAACAACAATTAATCTATCATTTCACTTTAGGACCCACTTGATATAAAACAATCCTAGTTGACTATCCAACTTGAACAAATTATTCTAATCTACTTTTCTCTAAAGAATTGAGTAAAGTTAATTAGTGAAACTCAAATTGTAAAAGTATTGAGGTACAAGTAATATATAGTTCATACCAACTCCTTAACATCACTCATCTCCTCAAGAACACTTTTCCAAGTGGCAGGAATATCTGAGAACATCCTGTCTGCATGATCAAATTTGCCACCTTGGAGCTGAATAGATAGGGTAGTGAAGGGCTCCATCCTGATTAGATAATACAACACCTGGTGTAACATTAAAATTCATACCAAAGGCTTAGAACAGAATCTTTAAAATCATTGCAGCCTATGTTCACACACAAGTAATGCATATTCAACATATATAACAAAGAACAGAGACAGAATTATCTATGAATCAAACCGAGCCAGAACAAGTAAATAACCAAAAGTGTCAGAAGGTCAAGAGATGAATGAAAATGCAAGCATCTCTAAGGAGATATTGCTTGGTAGAGTATGCATTGAATGCTGACAGACTTGTCAACTAATATGTTGAATTATTCAGGACATCCAACAATATAGAGGTATAGTCATCCCTCACAATAGTTTAAAAATGGCTTGGAACAACCAAATGCAAGTGAGAGAAATAACTTACTGTTCCTGCACTTGAATAATGTGAGCCATAGTGGAACTTTGGGATGACAGGATCATCAAAGCTAGAGTATCTCTCTTGAAACTTCCTTAACCGATCAGGATTCAATGCTCCAACTGGCTGCACGTATACATTTCATATGTCAGCCATATAACAACCTGATGATGATTTGACACGTGAAATACTATATATGCCAACCTTTGAGAGGTCTCGGTAAGAAGATGGATTAGCAAGATCCAAGTTGGTTGATGTATAATCAGATATGACCCAGGGGAATACAGGATACTGCAAAACCGATGGAAAACTGGTCAACTTATCATGTGATTCCTCTCGAGTCCTCACAATGAGAAAATGGTACCTGAGTAATATCATTGTAACTACGTCCGGCCAGTGTGTTAAGATGCATTAGATACTCAAAGTTGCTGATCTGAAAGATACAGATTAGCAAATTATGAATCTGTTTGACAAAGGAAAATGAGCACTTGAAGTTGAAACTAAAGGATGTGGATATATATTGTTAGATAATGCGCTTGCCCATAATTGGCTCTGTAAGCATTTCCAAGGGGTTTTAAAGCTCCTGAGCTAATCCAAAAATCGTCTTAAGATATTGGTCAGATGTTTAGATTCTTTCACATGGTACCAAAACCATTCTTTCACGTGGTAACCATCATTTGATAAGCACATGCTCACACTACTAAGTCCACAAAAGAAAAAATTCACGTGGTAACCATCATTTGGCTCGTATGTTTTGTAGAGGGTTTGTGCTATTCCACTCACTGCTTCAAGAAAGAAATAGTAAATTGCTTTAATTTTTTAGGTTGGACGCTTAGATTTTTTCTCATGGTATTAGAGTCAAATGTTGAGCCTCTGTTTTTCTACAACCATTTTCTCTATACCTATACTATCACACTGAGCTTCTCTCTACTCAGCCCATTGAGATACTAACTATTTTTTTTCGATAAGGTAACATATTTCTATATATATAAAGACTAAAGTAGACTACACAAAAGTTGTGTAGTCCCCCATATTACAAGGTGGGATACAGGAGATAATTCTCCAATCCTTTGTCATCTCACAAGGATTCTAAAACATCAAAAATTGATTCATGACCTTCTAAGTACTCTCCTTTACACCAAAAATAGAAAAGAACTAAACACTTCATTTTGATCTTCTGAATACTGCTCGACTTATCTTCAAAGCATCTTTGATTTCTTTCTTCCCATATTGTCCACCAAATGCAAGCTGGAGCTACTAACTATACTCCAAGCCCAATCTTTAACCTATTGAGACTAATCTCTCTCTCTCTCCCTCTCTCTTTCCAGACCCCCATTTCAACCTGCTGAGCATTCTTCAGCCTGTTGAGCTAGTTCGTCTTCTCAACAAAGAGAAAGAGAGAGAGAGAGAGAGAGAGAGAGAGAGAGAGAGAGAGAACAAAGCCGGAAAAAATGCAAAAGAAGAGAGAAATCATCAATTCGTGTGTAGGGTACGGGTGGGAGTTTAAAATGCATTTGTTCCACATTGGCTGTATAAGGTTAAGGGTTGGCAAAAGATTTTAATGTTCTGACTACCCTACCCATTTCACCGATTGCCTTTAGAATGTGGGTTGCGTGCTCTCTCTCTCTCTCTCTCTCTCTCTCTCTCTCTCACACACACACACACACACACACCTCCCTCCCCTCCCCCTCCCCCTCCCCCTCCCCCTCCCTCTCTCTCTCTCTCTCTCTCTCTCTCTCTCTCTCTCACACACACACACACACATAAACTGAAATTTCATTTTCTTCTTCCCCTTTCCAAAAATAGATAGTAGTGAAATTTCAATTTTCAAACATACCTCCCAGCGAGCCCAACGTTCCATGAGTTGAGTTCTTTTAAGAAGTTGTTCAGGTCTCTGCAAGAGGAGAAGAGGCATAAACATATAACCGGATAGAAGATTGGTCGATGTTAAAGAAAGCAGAAACTCTTGTTTGACCATGAAGATTCAAGTCTTTCTGCAGTGTAATTTTGTATGGATACGGATACAAGTACAATATGTCAAGCACGGCTCACACATATTATTGCAAACTAACTAAAAACCAAGTTTGTTCATCTGCTATAGACCAATGATTAAGCAACAGAGAAATAGAAACCTGAGTTGCAAGGTAGATATTGTTCAAATGAGAGGGACGAGTTTGAACGATAGCTCGATATGCATCTCTTCTTGCCTCAGTACTCTGTTGCAAAAATCAAGGAAATTAACCTAATGAAGTAATATAAAAATAAGAGCATGATATCATAACAATGTAGTAGAAGGTAATACCCCAAAGTCAAAGAAGAAGTTTGACCGGTCGACCATAAATAATTCCAATGCACTTCTCCTTAGAAGATATCTGTAAAGACAAAAAATCAGGTAAAGTGGCCGCTAAAGAAAGAAGACAACTTTCTAAATAAACAAAATGTCAACTAAAGCAAAATGGTGTGTTTCTACCTTAGAAAATTTAGACTGATTAGTGAAATAATCACTTCACAACACACATGGGGTCCATAAGTGAACCCTCCTGGAAAAATCACATAAGAGAAAGCAAGAATCTAGCAAAGGGACTAATGATTTCAACAAAGTGAGCAGCATGTAAAATGTGACTGAAATGTGTAAGAGAGCTGGCAAGTCCTTTTTCCAGCTTGAAATGTGACCAACATGTGAAAGAGTGAAAATCTCCTTTCAAGCTTCCAACTGAATGAAAGACATACCAAAGAAAAATATGTTTCTTGACATTCTTGATTTATTCATGTAATCCTATCTACGTTTATAAATATCAGAATTCTATTCTCCATTTGTTATGCTCTGGATATCTATTCTACTCTTTGTTTAAAAGTATAACAGTATCATAGTCTCAACCAACTAGAAGATTCTCAACTCTACTATGAAACAGTAACTGAATCTCTCCGCAACCAGTAGTGGAGAAGATCAAAGAAAAACTACAAATCAATAAATGGGAATGAGCATCTCAAATTGTACCACAGCTGCAATCAAATGAGGGGTTTTTCAAATAACTTTGTCCTTGCGATGTCTGAATAGATCTATAACAGAAACATCACTATTCTCACCTTCTGCTATATATCTGATGAAGGGAAGAGATCAACCAGCTTCGATCCTTTTCTTGAACTTTCTCTTCACTGCTGCAATTAAGACCATCCCCAACAACATTGGTCCCAATGTTATCAACAATAAAATTTATTCTCCTCGTAGTAATCTGAAACAAGAAATCATTTCACCTGTTTATAACTTTCACTTATAGTTAAGAAGAAGATTAGGCAATCTTGTGTCCTAACTTATAAAAAGATAACCTGTCCCCTACAACTACAAACTTTACAATCCAAACAAAGACAGTCAAAACTTTAAAGGACACCATTCAAACAGCTTTTTTACCAAGGAGACAATGTATTTTTTTTTATGACCGAGAAATCCCCGAGGGCCAGCGACGCACGGTTATAATCTGAAACTTAAAATCTAATTGGACTAAAAATGATCCCCCGTCCCCAAATGCAACGGCAGCTGATGCCCATTTGCAGGGGCGCGGGGAAACCTTTGATTTCAAATACTTTCACCAGATTGCAGTTACTCAGTTGACATTCAAACCCTTCTTCAATTCACTAATCTCTTTTTTTTTAATCAGTAATATGCAAATTTTATTCACAGAAGGCAGCACCAACATGCTGACGTAGTATGTACAACTTCTTCAATTCACTAATCTTCCAGTCATCCTTTTCTCTTTGAGGCAATTGAGTTTCAAAAGATGTGTGCACTTCAGAATGCCAGTCATTGGAAAATTAGCAGCTTATGCAAATTTTATTCACAGAAGGCAGCACCAACATGCTGACGTAGTATGTACAACTTCTTCAATTCACTAATCTTCCAGTCATCCTTTTCTCTTTGAGGCAATTGAGTTTCAAAAGATGTGTGCACTTCAGAATGCCAGTCATTGGAAAATTAGCAGCTTATACGTAATCAGCCAATAACCTTATTAGTTAAGGAAATATTTCATAAAAAGCATATTTTTGATCTGCGAACTTACTTGGAAAGTTCCTCTAGAAACCTTCAACGGCCTGACCATTGATGATGGAAGCTCAAGGACAATCCTTTCATCATGTTCACTAGGAACATAACCAGGAGCAACTGCTGAAGGACTCTGCACCATGTCTTGGTGGTTAGTAACTGGAGGGTCTCCAGATTCTGAAGATGTCCGCCGTGGCTGCTCTGTTCCAGATATTCTGTTCTGAATGTCACCATGATGTTCCGTGTCACCTACCTTACTGTCCAAGTTGGGATCATCTTCCTGTTCATAATCCTCGTGCACTGGCTCAATGGAAATAGCATCTGCTGCCAAAAGAGAGGCTTTTGATGGACTGATTGTTTGATCTTCCCCCTCTTTTAATCCAGTTTGATCAGCATAATCTGCAGCAGAACCAAAATGATCTGACCCGCCATAGTTCCTTCTCAAACATCTCCGCATTCTTGCAGATGTTTCCATGTTATCCAGCTTCCAGTAAACCTACTCGAAAACATAGTCATTAAATCCTAAGTTGTACAACCATTGATCAGACAAGTACAACAAAGCAGCAAGTTACATACACGCTGAGGATTGTACAGACAATCACTAAACGGGCCAAAAAGACTTTTAATCTCTGTCAAGCTACGGATAAGTTTTCTCCATTGGCGTATTCCGGTATACAAGCGATGCTGAGCAATTACGTTCACTTGTGTCCGCCTCTCAACCTATAACCACATAGCCACACAAGGAATCATATAATGAACCTCAACAATGATAATGAGACCAGTTGTATGGACCTATCAAAGAAAAAGACTAGTCGCATATATATGAAGAGGACCTCTGATCTTTGCATGTTTCTCGCTAAAGCTAAACTTCCAACAAGGACAGCAATGAATTTGTAAGACATAGCATTAAAATCTTTCCCATAGACTGATTTAGTATCAACTGACTGCAAGCATTCCATCCAGGCCGTTCCCATGGCTTCAGAAACATTCCATCTCTTCACGCGTTCCATGTCGCTTCTACTCCGTCGCTGTGCAGATGTAGCCATTGCCACTGCGCTGAGACCTCTTCCTGATCCTATCTTTGCATTGCGTTCAAGGTCTCGTGCAGCAGCCAATGCCGCTGCTTTTGCTGCCGCCTTGTCCTTGGGAATAGCTGGAGATTTGCTAGGTGCCTCTATCGGTTTCTGAAAACTTGAAAATGTATGAAGTCTAGCCGCTTTGCGCTCTAGCAATGAAGAATCCCGCTTGAGATGTGTGGTTGTTGCTGGTGCTGGAGCTTCTCCTCCAGCAGCGCCAGCAGCTAGCATTGCCAGTGCCATTGCAGCAGGTGGAGATGCAAAAGCAGCAGCCCAGCTAGGGGAGATCATAGAAAGAGCAGCCTGGATAAAAGAATATCTTAGTTCTTGGAGAATAACATATACAGAAGACTTTAGTAAGTTCATAGATGCAACTGACTAACAAAATGCAGCAGCATTTGCGAAATGTTTCTGTGGCTGAAGAGAGAAAGACTGTATAAACAAAAGTGGAATTTATTAATCTGGGGTTACAGAAATAAAAGAGATCAATTTATGTGACGGACTAAATAGAAACTGCAGACACGGATAGCGACAGAACAGAAAGCCAACCACAAAGCCTTGAGCTGGATGTGAAAAGATTCTAATCAATTAATAAAATACATGAACAATTATGGATAGATGTAACGACCATGTAATTTATTCAACATTCATTCGAAAAACTCCAACTCCACAAAAAGATTACAGTAAAATCTGAAATTCCATAGCTATGTAACTAATCTATCTACCTCAAGGGGCAACGCATCTGCAGCCAATGCTCGGTCATCAACAACAAAAGGATTTGAACCATCTGCAGTTGCCAGTTCATGAATTCCTGCCAAGAGGGGTCGCCACCTCCTTAAGGCTGCAATAAAAGGTGGTAAGATAACCTCTAGATATTGCTTCCTTAGAGGAGTTCGATCCCTACCAACAGCATGCCAGACCTGCAACATACAGGTGACAGAAACATGAATCAAAATACGGATAGCACCAGAAACAAAAGTGTATAGCTAAACTATAAGAACGACAGAGTTCTATCTTAAACCTCTGTATAAATTGTTGACTCAGACAGGTATGCTAGATAGATATAATACTTACCTCAGAGAACATAACACAGGAGGCAACCAACACTCTCTGTCTTTTGGACTCAGAAATAGGCATGTTGAGAATTGGTGAAAGCACACTGTCCAGAGAAAATGAGTATGAGTGGGAGACCAATTAGCATAAACTGGGAAGTTAGAATAAAATATTACTAAACAAACATCTGGTCGCCCTGGCAGCTAGCATAAAAGATAATCTAATTTACTAATTTTTTGTAAAATGTAGTCATGGGTAAGGGTAACTCTGTCCGCCAAGGCTTAGGCGGATGGGAAGAAATCACTTAGTGTTCTTTGTCTCTGTTGGAATTTGAACCCTGGTCTCTATGGTTTTGACCTATTTCATTGACTATTAGGCCACACCCTATGGTGCCCAAAATGTTAGTCTAACTATGATGAAGAAATATAAGCACACGGCCATAAGTACCGACACAACACCACTAAAGAAATAGGCTAATACAAAAGGAGAATATCAAGTAAAGTGGATGCCAATCTTGTCGGAGAAACTTAAAATTGGCAGTGGACACCAGCAAAAAAGAAAAACCAAAAGAAAAATACTAACATGTTGACATTACCAAAAGCTAGAAGCTAATGCCAATGAGTATTGACATAGATAAATGGCAATCCAGAAGGTTTTTTCTGACATTAGAGAAGCCAACAAGTATTGGGGTTGATAGAAAAAACTTCTGGATTGCCAAAACAATTGGCCAGAGGCACGCGGCGCTGGAATGGTCATGGACCAAAAGGTAATCAGAAAGGACACTCGAATGCTGCCGAGAGAGTCGTGGCGCTGTCGGAATGGCCACTAGAAAGATAGAGCAGCCACTCATCGGAGATAGGAGCTGATGTCACCGGAGAGACAAAAACATTGAGCGGGTTCTACCAAAATCGTAGAGACTTTGATACCATGTGAAGAAATGAAGTTAACACTGGTTATAATGAAATAAAGATACACCTATTTATAGGTGTGAGATACACTTGCATCTCATATTTAACCAATGAGGAACTACCTTCATGCTAACACTTGACATTCGAACATTTCTGTAAGGACGCAACTCAACATTAAGGTTAAACTCTTAAAACGCTAACAACCTTTATTAAGAATGCAATGTTTTGAATAGATGGATGCAACTGAGGGTTGGCAAAAGATATAGAAATGATCAAAGTGACATGATATTGTTTCTACCCAAGTGCTCTGAATTGGACAGCAGCAAGAAAATAAGAAAATCTGTTCTCAGTGGTGGCAGAGCAAGAAGTTGATATAAGGGGATTCAAAAATTCTAAAACGTCACAGCTGGGATCTGAACTTGTGACCTAAAGCAACTTTTGAACCCATTACCACTTCACTAGAATCTTCCCTTATTTCAAGGGGATTCAACAGTTTATATATAACCAATTGCACAGTTTAATATTCCCTTCGAAGTGGATTCAATTGAACCCCTTTACTAATACCTAGCTCCGCCCTTATTCTCAGAATATTTCACTACTTTTACTTTTTTCTATGAAGAATATATCAGTACTTATATTTCTTTCTATACAGTACCTTTACCAGAAGTCTTGTGCATATGCAAAAAATAATAAATAATTAAAAAGAGAAACAAAACCAAAAAGAAAGAAGAGGAGAATTGAGTAGCTCTCAAAAAGGTCAGCGTATGCATACCTCCACAACAATGAGGATCGTGGTTTTCTTGATGGTATACGAGCATTAACGTCTAAAATAGAAAGATTGCTAGTCTGCCTACGGAAACCCTCTGACGTCCCATCTTCTGTGTTTCCATGCCTCATTAACATCTGATTTCCACCATCATCTTCTTCCCTTAATGAGACAAGCACCATGCGCAGCATGCAAAGAAAAGGCTGGTCACTGTCTAACAATTGGTATAGTGCTGCCATGCCTCCCATTCCAGTACCTGATCCTCCTCCAATACCAAGACCACCACCCAGTCCAGACTCATCTAACAACAGTGCTTCTAGCATTGCAACCGACTTCTTTATTAAAGGAAGTTCAATCCAGTTTCCATCAGCATCTTTTTCCAATGCAGAATTCCAAGCTTCCCAACCACTGCCACCACCACCAATTACTGAGGTGTTTGAGGGAAGGCCAACTCCATACCATAATCGACTCCTGTATTTCCACCCCTCAGCTAAATCCAAGGCACAGCTGCCATATGACACAAATGCGCAAGAAACAGATTCATAAGGTTCAGCTGCTGCTGCTGCAGCGAGTCGTTCCATCACAGTTGCAGATATATGTCCATTAGGATCGGCCATTGATGCAAGAACCTAGTAGAGATCAGCAATTACTCAGTAAACTAAGTCCAATGAAGACAACAACAACAAACCCGGTGTAATCCCACAAGTGAGGTCTAGGGAGAGTAGTGTGCACGCAACCTTACCCCTAAAGACGTTGTTTCCGATAGACCCTCAGCTCAAGCAAAGCACAGTTACAGCAGTATTTAAAAAGAAATACAGTGGAACAAGGAATACAGTGGCTAAGTCCAATGAAGAAGAAACCAAATATAATATCGTAAACTGTTACAAACACCTAACATGGTCTCCCGACAAATAAGTTAGAGAGCCTTATAAGCATGACTGAGGACTACACCTGCATTCTTAACCCAATTAGCAGTGAGACTGGCGTTTTCCGAAATAATTACATGTAGTGTAAGTGAAAATGCAGCAACCACAGTCACAACTGATAATAGTTTATAGAAGACGCAGGAAATAGAGAACATCTAGAGATACAGACACATAGAAGCAGAAAAATTCCAACAGGACTGCCAGGAAAATATGCACATTACAGGCGGTGGAAAAAGAAAAATAGAAGATCTGCAGACCGATATGAACACGTAGTACTAGAAGAAGAGGAATTATTCACACTCAAGTATAAGTCAGTAAGTACATACATCGAGTGAAAGTCTCCCAGAGCCATTGGATTTACGTTCAGCTACAGTTTCAGGAGGATCTCCACCAACAGCACTTGCAGACTGACTACCTACAGGCACAACATTTGACAGGGGGGAAACAGAGCCAGCAGGAACACGTGAAGTCCTGTAAAGTTTGCTCTGCAGCCTCAGATGGTCTTCAACAAGCATTAAAATCACAATGGCATTCTCCACCAAGGCAACAGAAAGTTGAGCCGCATTTTCTGCTCCCATCTTAGCATCCTTAGCGGACAACCCTTCAGCTGCCACACCAGCGGCTGCTGCCGCAATAACTTGAGTCTGTGGAAAAAGAAAAGCTGGATGTAGACATTGTTGTAGTTTCCGCAAATGTTAACGTCAACATTAGGATGCAATTAAAAAGTTACTTTGACTTGTCAAAGGAAAAGTATAGGATGAATTTACTCAGAAAATAACACAAAATTTAACTGTCGTCAAGGGGCCAAAACAAAATTTGCTATAGTAATAGTTTTAGAAAGGAGCACAGTGACACCAAGCTAACAAGTAAGCAACCATATTTGTGCTATATTCATACTTTACATTAAAGCATATAGAGAGAGCTGGACATGCAAATCTCCTCTCTCCGCCCAAACAAATTCTTCCTAGAGGTTTCCTGTGTTTCTCGTTTTGTGTGGACACCAACTTGGTGCATCATTAGTATAGTTACCCTTATCAAACAGAAAATTACTCAGAATTTAACAAAAATCGGAACTGACACCAAGGAATGAAAGCAAAGTTGATTTTGAAATAAAAACATTTCGAAAGGATCAAGGTGACACCAATGCCCAAGCTGACTACAAAGGTAACCAAATTTGTGCGAAAATTCAGACTTCAATTAAAAAATATAGAGAGCTCAACATGCAT
>NW_017673329.1:63284-92936 GCF_001879085.1 Nicotiana attenuata
CTGGTGCTTTTCTGGTTGTTCTCAAACAAAAATCTACAAATAAAAATGAAGAACACACAGGCATCACCCAGTCAATCCAAGAAATTAAAACAAAAAGAAAAGTCTCTCTGGGCACAAATGTAAGAATATACAATAAAAGCCAGAAATTTTGAAACGGACAACACTAGCACATTTCTATTAACATCTCAAGTAGCACAAACTTGGCCACGAGTACTAACTTGCTTTTACCCTGTTCAAAAATCACACTACAGCAGGTATTTCTGATATCATATGGAAGATAGAAAATCATTAGCAAAATGACAAGGAATATTAAGTCCCATCTTCAGTTTTCACCATAGAGAGCAGAGCTTGAAGAACAAGGTTACCTGAACCTGCAACTCCCGTGCAGCAAAATCCAGCAAGCTGCCCAACAGCCTTCTTTTGAAAATGGGCAGTGACTCTTCACGTCTTGGGACAAATAGATGAGCAAAATTGAAAACTAATGAGAACCCCAAAATTGCTTTTGATAGAACATAAGATGTTGTCTTTAGACACCACTCACCACACAAGACACATGAAAATTGAAATGGTCCTTCAAAGGAAATATAGCCCCGACAGGCTATGCTCCCTGATTTCATAACAACTTAAGCTAAATAAAGAATAAGAATTCACTATCATAGATAGGACAAACACACTGAAAGTTCAAAAAAGTCGATACAGCCAAGTTTCCATTCTCTAGAGATCATAGTCAAGGTCCTGAAGACGTAATGCTTTTCAGCTCTGCGAAGATTAGGTCTCTACGAAGTCGAGTTTTTTTTTTTAACAACTAGAATAAACTTCACCATGCACGTCAACATGACGCTGTTATTAACAGCCAAGCATGCTATTTTCTTTTAATTTAGTCTGTCTTACAGTATGGCAGGTACTAGAACTTAGGCCAGGATATAATTGGAAATAAATTTTATCCAATTTTTACAAAATGCTTGTTTTCAAATATGTATTGTCGATGCAGAATTTCTGACAATGGAAACATCGAGATATGATGAAAACCGGAAGGAAGAGAAAGCTAAACCATATATGATATCCAGTAAGCAGCAGTGAAATAAGCCAAAAAAACCAAAATTTCCATGTACTTCATTTAAACTGATTGAAAATTGCAATAACCAGAGCAACTTAATGCATGAAGCACATCTAATAACATACTAGATAATTCAATATAGAGTAGATTTATTGAGGAAAAAGGGGATAGTCTGCACAATACATATAGCATTTTGAAAGAAATGACCTTTTCAAGAGAAAAATCACTAGAGAAAACCCAAACACTGAGAGCTACTCAATAAACTTGTCAAGTCTAGTACCTGATTCTCAGGTCTCCTGTGCTAGAACCACCCACCATGGAGAGCCATTCTGCACAATGAATTGTAGCTTCAATATCCTGTCCAAAAAAAATTATCAAAAGAAATGTTTGATGCAAATATTAAAATAGAAGAACGATCAGTGCAAGGGACAAAAGAAAGAGCAATATGAAAAATAGTTATAATAAGTTACTGCAGCTTCCTCATTCTTCTTAGGTCAATCAGCAAATGACATAAACCACCAAGAAATCTAACACCTAAAACAAAAGTAAATCAGGCCAGGAGATGACTCATAATCAAAAATCAGAAAGAGTAGTCATCAGGTACTTATTGATTTCAAAGTAGTCAATCCCATTTGCTCATTGTGGTATTGCAAATAGGAAGGTTGGTAGATATTCATTTATGTAAGTGGATAGATTAGTGAGTATAAGCAAGTCAAGAACCCACATGAGGGGTTTGGTCGCGTGATAAAAAGGGGTTTGTGCCCGTTCCAAGCAAAACTCCTCTAGTTTGCACAAGGAAAGCAATTTTGGCATTATGGATGCTGCTTCTCCATATCTTTTTACATGTTCTTATCATTGCTAATATTTTGACAGTACTAATACCTCTCACTTGTGCCAATTCCCTAATTCCCCATCTTCTCTATATCCCAAGTTAGCTGTCTTAATTTGAACAAGCATGTGAGTTGATAAAAAATGAAATTAGTGCAGAATCAAGAACTGACACAATCATTCCAAGACTACAACAAATCTATTCAGCTCTCGATAATAAGACATCTTATTCCTACAATCATTATTATTAGTTGCTAGCTCACCTCTCAGATAGAATCATTCACTCCATTCTTCTCCATCTTAGTGAATACACTCTGTTGGTTAGCATCCTACTGGTGCTACACTTATGTCCTCAATGTTTTCTAAAAATGCAGCACAAACCGAGCAGAATGATGTCATATGAGAAAGGAGACTGGTTCACAAAATTTACCTGCCATCCATCTTTCTGACGCATTGAGTGCTCTAACACAATTATAAGAAAGTTGTGTATGAGGTCTTCTATATCTCTCAAGCTTCCTGGGTTTGCATTCTTACTTGCTCCTGTCTGTCACAGAATGATCATAAGAATTAAAGTCAGAATTTACATTTCTTTTAGCCTCTGCTGACAATGGAAAGATCACTCTGACCACTACGTCACAGGGAAAAGACGTATCAGCAAAGACATTTAGTAGCTCCACCTACGAGCCTCACTTTCAAGTTAGCGAAGGGAAAAAAATCTACCAGTGACCACATGGAAAACTAATCCTGCATACAGATGCATGAGAAATGCAAAACGAGGTGGCAACATGCACAAAAAGTATCAAAATGAAAAACAAAACCGAAATGTATTTGTGTCACTCTTCACATGACTTCCAGAAAGAAAGCAAAGTAATTCTTCGTGAAATAGCATAAGAAATCTACCTCACAGTTAGATATCAGGATCTCCAATATCCACTCAGGCCATTCATCCATTTTGGTTAGATTGATTCTGTTTTCGGGATGACTGCATGCCATAATCAGAAGATCCTGAAACCAAGCAGAAAATTGAAGTGAGAGAGAGGTAGGAGAGGAAGAGAAACAACAAGGACAATATAAGAAAGCAATAAATTGACATGAAGCGTCTTATCCTTATTTCTTTTTGGTGCACCCATTCCTGTTTGTATAGAAGATTGGGGTGTTGTTCGTAGAAAACCATATCTTTCTGTAAGATTTTCTACTTTTTGGTAACATCTTGTATACGGGCGTCCATTTGCCCTTCATTTAGTAAAATTTTACTTTAGAAAAAAACACTCATTAGATGATTGCATTGATTCTTCCATCAAAACAGAACTTGTACATTTAACTAACCACGCAACAATTTTTATATAAATAACTGTGAAACTTACTTGAGGCATAGTTGTTGTCCTAACTGTGAAACTCAATATGACAGCCTATAACCTAATTGCCTCACCACTCACAAAGATCCTTGTTCATCCAGAAGTGTCAGAACCAATGTTATATTTGCCTTGTTCTACAGAAATAGTTCCGATGTAGAAGTTTGATGTTAAATATTCAATTAATGAACTTGGAACAACCGATAACCAAGTCCTCACTTTAAAAATCATCTAAAACCAGTAAAAAAATTAAAACACCGCAGCCCATGGTAATGAAGTGCCAAGAGCCTACACCCATATCAGCACAAAGAAGATAAGGCACAATAAGCTGTTAGGAAAAACGGGGCACAATTCTGTACCTGCAGTGCTCGGCTTTGCAATTGCTTTGGTGCATATGGAAGTGACCGTAAAAGAATCAATAAAAGTTGGATATGCTCAAACCGATGCCCAGAATCATAGAAGTTCAATCCATCATCTGTTGACGAGGCATTTATCTACATCAGGAGCGAAAAGGCTTCAGATTTATCTGTGATACATTGCTTAAGCACAGAAAACTCAATAGCAGACAGTATAGCCCAAACACTCTAGCATCTATAGATGAAGTGACTATCTGAATAAGTAACAGAGAGGAAATTCAAAAACCAAACAGTGAGGCTTTCAACAAAACTAATCATAAAAAGGATTAAATGAGCCCAACCAAGATATTCAAGAACACCTATACTGATCATAGCATAAACCATGTCTAGATACCCTAAAACAGGTTTTCCCGGAAAAGAAAAACTTAAACTATTAATTGTACGAATAAGAAAGGTCTAGACTGAATTTTCACATCAATATCCTGGAATTATTACCCATGAGGTGAATAGTATAATATTCATACGCAGATTATATTCATTTGACTTCTTTTTGTTTAAACACTACTGGTGACATTGACACTCCAGCACATAAACTGTCAGAAGATAAGAAAGGAAATTTTCCTAGAAAAATCCTAAGAGGATTTCCACAAAAAGAAATTATCCAAAACAGAATAGAAGAAGTGCAGGAGTTTCTGAGGAAGCAGCAAATCAAGAGGAAAAGCATATTAATACCGAGGCACCCAATAAAGTTTTGTATACTCTGCCAGTCATGAGCCTATTTGGTGCTGCTTGGAAGGCCTTTTGTAGCGCAAAAAGTAGAAGGGAAACCTTATCATCAAACATGGTACCCCCTCCTTCCAGCAACCCCAAAAGGTTGTTTGTCACATCTGGGGGAGCATGAGTACCAAATTTCAGATAGCCTGATGAAACTAAAGCACCCAAAAGGTTAATAATTCCAAGCACAATTTCATCACTTTTGTCAACATTGTATGCATTATTCCGTGCATTTTCAGCACTTATCGAAAAGCTTATACCACCCAGGTTTTTTAGAAATCCATTCTCTGGGATGGACTGCATCCTCTCGATATTAGATCCAGTAGAAATTGTGGCACCCGCAACATTGGAGGACTCAGATACAGAATCCATTTCACTTAAACTTGTCTCTCTTTCTTTTGTTAATCCAGTTTCACCAACTTGACTACTTTCTGTGGGACAATGCGTCTCAGTATCCAATTCAGTTTCCTGGGCTGATGCAGCAGTATGATCATGAGCGAAAGAGGATAAATCATCACAATCACCAATCTTTACTTCGCGCTGCAATAGGACAAGAAGTGTTTCTATACCACCACAAGATAAAAAAGCATCAGCAAAGGTTTGAGCCCTGGACATATTTGGTTGTACAACCAACCTGTACATGAGATGTAGCACCCTGGCAACCTGAGAGAACCAAATTATATCAGTAGATTCAAGTAGAAAGTCCGACATATCTGATGGAAAATATCAACTAAAAAATGTAAGTAACAAGAAATTTATCTTTTAAGATAAAGATTCCATTCCCCAGTGAGCAAAAGGAATAAATGTGACATATTTTTCAAGCCAAACAACCTATGATTCATACCAATATCGATATCTATTCAGCAAGGTAGGGGAAAAAAAGCATAACATCAGTAAGAACTGTAACTAAATGAATGGAAGTTAAATGAATAGGTCGAATAAAAGGATTGAGACAAGGGGATCCATTGTCTCCCATGTTTTCAATATTAGTTGGAGGCTTTGAGCATGATGATACATAGAGTAGTTGCAGGGAGTATTTGAAATGGTATCTAAGCTTTCCTTTAAAGATCAACAAGAAACTTAACTAGCCTAGAAACTTCCTCAACACTCACTATACTTGTATAAGAAAAACATGCACATTACCTGATTTGGTTGTGGACAATCTACCATGAAACCAAGCAAACAACGGATATCATCTGTAGCTAGCGAAGGAGGGGCAGCCACAACTAAGAGTTCAATAACAACTAAGAGTTCATCAACCAAAGCATTTACTTCACCCACAGGACGTGTTTTCTCATTCATAAATGTATCGGCAGAGTCACCTTCACGAATAGTCCAATAACATCTCCTGCAGCCATCTAGAAGCATCTGAATGGCATTAGCATCTCGCATCACAGATGACTCAGTGAAAACCATATCTGCAAGTGAAGAGAGAAGCTTCTTCTGAAGACCATAACTGCATAAGCTCCAAATCCTCAGATCCAGTAGAAGCGTACTGAAAAGCTGCACCTTGAGTGTGTGGTTTTGCTTCTGTGATTGGCACAATGAAACAACTGCTGCTACAAGTGCCTCATCCCCAACTCCATCACGCTTTGCAACATCAAGGGAAGACAAAGTTTGTAGAAGGTAGTTCAAGATTCTTGACAGGACTTCTGGCCCTTTTCTGCGGCTCAGCTCTTCATTGTTTCCAGGATGTTCAACGGCTCTAGAGATAATTCTGAATATGGGAGCGGCAAGAGCAGTTGTGGCTAATGACAAAGAAAGGTCGCCTTGCTGAGGTTCCAAGCTATTCTCTTGCACATTACTCACTGCCAAAGGAAGTAAGGACATGGGGCCTCCATATGCCAGTGCCCAAAGAGCTTCCGTTGGGCGCATTCTTGTTGCAACATGGACTTGCCCAAGAATTTCTGCAGGTCTTCGAAGCATACCTGAAGAATTCAGAATTATTAACAACAACAGATTGACAACTGTTACATTCTTCAAGCTACAATTAAAAAGAGACAAAATAAACATGCAAAGGACAAACTTTGGTCCCTGACTTATCTTTTACCAAATAAAAGAAAGACAGAGAGGGGGGGGGGGGGGGTTACATATTCAATTAGTACACGGAAAATATCTGTCAAGCACTGTCCAAAATGATTAAATAAGAATATGAAACTTAAAAGTTCCATTATTAAATAGGAGGCTCTAGAATATGAAACTTAAAACTTCCATTATTTAGTAGGAGGAGAAGATATGAGTGTGAAGAACACAATCACGCAAAGAATTTCCCCTCAACACGATACTGCTACCTCTGCCCAAACCTTTTGACCCCCCATCTAAAATATACGCATGTTTAAATGAACATAGGCAGCGAAATACATAAGGTGGTCTAGGTATAAAGTTTATAGGATCAGCGGTAGCAACTCTAAAGCCTCAAGCTTTGTAGTGATAATCTAGAAGATAATGGACATCAGAATTCAAATTGATATGTGCTGTAAATGTAACAGAATTGTCAAACCTGCTGAACCAGAAGGAGAAGCATCTGGACAAAAACGGCCACTGAGCAAGCCAGGATGATAAAGGAGATGAAGGTATCCAGAGATTTCAGTATCAAGAAGATAACTTTCTTCAGCCAACTTTTGCACATAGTCATTTGTTGCTAACCACGGCGAGCCAGCGCCATGACCAAAAGAAGAAAGCACATCTCCTCCCCTAGACGCCAAACGTGCCATTTTCTCTGGCCCAATTGGTTCCTTAAAAATGTATACAGGGCCCATCTCAGCAAACAAAGGGCACTGACGACGACGACGTTGTAAACCAGCCATAGTTGGGGGTGGATTAGTCCCAATACAGCAGAATGCAAGTGGCTTGGATATCCGGGGAAAGTCAAATGGTCGACTCTCATACAAGGATCCATCTATGTACAGCCTCAGTTCACTCTCTGCTTTCCCAAGGAGGCCTTGCTTACAAGAGTGTTCAAGACCAATAAAGTACCAACACTGTGGCTTGAACGCATGAGTGAAATGCAAAGAAGACTTCCTTCCTTTCCCACTACCGCTTTCAACTACCAAAAATTGGGCGTGAAAATATGCTTCAATTCCTTGATTATCAGCTGACAGGAAACTGAAGAGCCGTGGCATGTGAGCTGTGCCTTCTCCAGCCAGTGCACTGGCTGCAGCAGCAGCTGACATTGCAGATGATTTTCCTGACGTGGCAGCTGCAGCGGCAGCAATTGCAGCTGCAGCAGTTGCTGTATTTAAAGTGTCAGCAAACGACTCAATGTAGATCCATGTAGCAAATGCATATCCATTAGTAAAAGGCCAGCGACTCTCCCCTGGACCCAGCAAGCCAGAGCTTTCACCATCAAATTCAAAGGTACATGCTGGACCGCTTGACTCTTTCCCACCCATGGCCTTCTCCAAAGAAAGCAATAAACGAGCTGCCCACTTAGTGGCAAGTGTTTTTGTGACTACTTGAAACCAACTATGCAGATCCCTTACACTAAGAGAATGTGCAGCTAAGTGTTGAATGCATAGGCATAAAGGAGTCCCATCCCATCTTGAAATTGGTGGCTCTGAAGTAGCAAGATCCTGACTAAAAATCTTTTCAGCCGATTGCAGCAGGACACGCAACAAACCAGCTGTAGAGCACATTGCTCGGTTTCTAGTGCAAGCACGCAAGATAGCAAGCAAACCTTTAACCATGCGAGTCCTAGGTGACATGAGACCTGCAATGTCCCCAATGGAAGGAAGCCAAGGAATGAGTTCAGCAGCCACAATGGCTGCCCTAGAGTTCAACATCACGCTTGGCGGATTATTATCCTCGTCATCCTCAAAAGACTCAACCCCTCCCATAGTGGCAAGAAGTGAATCAACTACCAAGAATGCAATAGAGTCAGCATCATCCTCTCCATTCCCAAAACTCTCGACACCACTCACAACATTTTTCAGCTTGTCCAAACCTTCAGGCTTTCCCATAATAGCAGAGTCCACTAAATGCAAGAGTTCAGGTTCCACATTAGGCACTGCCTGTTTAGGCTTAGGTTTAGGTGGTGATCCAAATGGAGAATATGTACTATCCCCATATGAATACAAACCCGAATCAACCGAAGAAGATGACTGTCTAGTTTCATCAAATTGGCTATCATGGTGCACCTCAATGTCAACAGAATCAACCCCAGATGGGATTTTGCCTACAGAAAATTCAAACTTGTCCTCAGACAGTCTTAAATGATCAGATCTTGGAGAATGATTTACGTCCCCAACAATTTTATCTTGATCTTTTAATGAAACATTGTCAAATAGCTCATCGTCTACCGTAGGAGCTGAAGAAGAATCAACCCCTTTCAAGACTACATTATTATGTACAATATTATCTACATTATCACCACCAACTTCATTTTTGGGTTTCTCCTCTTCCATTCTGCAAACCCAAATGCCTCAAAAATACAATCTTGTAAATAGTATCATAACTATAACGATGGGGAAACTTGAGACATGCACATTTTTTTGTTTTCAATAAACGCAGAAGGGAAACAAAAATGGTAATCAAGATTTTACCTTTTTCAGAAAGTTGATCCAATATCTGGAATTGAAGGATCAAGAAAATGAAGAATCAGCGAGGGGTGGGGGGAATGGAAGCGAAATAGGAGGAGAGTTGAGCGCGACAGAAAAGGCCGAGCCAGCCAACTGAAGCTGGTGATGATGGTTACGGTTTTTGCTTACACAGCCCATTTGCTAATCCAAGGGTTTGCCTAGTCAAATATCCAGCCCATTTGCATAATGTTTTATGCTTCCATTCTTTTTCTTTTCTTTTCTTTTCTTTTTTCTTTTGACCAATTGTACATTCCTTATATCTTCAATTTTTGATTGGTCAAAATTTTATTAGCTCATGGAAACGCGACGAGAGGAATACTATAGCGAGACCCGCTTAAATAAGTTACTCCCTCTGTGGCGAAACTCCAACTTCCTAATTTTGACCATAAATTAGACATAAAAATTTTAATTTATTTGAAATCAAATTTATATATTTAAAAACTACGTAGAAGTACTATAAGTCACGATAATTAATAATTTAAAAAATCTAAAAGGCATATAAGTCCTTCTGTGTGGAGGATAATTGCTTGTCTTTGGCGTCTATGCTAGGAGATGGGAGAAGAGCTATCCCGGACTCAACTAATGAACCTTTATCCCCAAAGATTTTCCGCGGGGGAATGATAAATTTGAGCAGACGTGGCCACCGTGCTTTGCTAACCAGTATGGATGATGACAACAACCGTGAGTGGATGAAATTATTTGTTGCAGTTGCCACCAGGGACATCGTTCTGGCCACGACTCCATCCTTTCTAGAATTATGGGACCGTACTTGTAAGTGTTGTCTTTTCTTCTACTTAATGATTGTCCCACGCGTTTACCCATCCTTCTTCTTTCACTTACTTTAGCAACTCGGTGGATACCACCTAGGGTTGAAGGCTTGGACCAGCGGGTCCAGAAGATGTTGGGCGTCAATACGCCCGAGACCCGCACGTAAAAAGAACTAGCCCTTAAATACGGGTAGAAGGCCAAAAATCATGGTAGGTTCAATTTATCTTTTTTTTTTATTTCTTGTGTAGGAAAGTTGTTCAACTTTTTTCCCTATTGAATTCAGTTCTACTTCAGGGCTCTGTTATTGTTCCTGAGGAGGACGTTTTGGTTGATCCTGCTAATGTGGCAAGGCTGCTGTAGGAGGTTTTCACCCGAAGAGGTGTTTCTGGGCCTGCTTCTGGTGCAAATGCTTCTTCTCGGAATCCCCTGCCGGAGAACAAGTAACAAAAAAGGTGACGTTCCTCCGCGGCCGAGGGAAAAAATAAAAGACAAAAAGTGCAACGCACGAGCCATCCTCGGATATCGTAGTGATGAGCGTCGCACCCTAGACGGACATAGACACCATGGTGATCGATGATGATGGAGGATCCAGTAATGAGGGGGCTTATCTACATAGAAGACGACGATCTTCATCAGCTCAACAGAATGCTCAATCTTTTAAGCTAGTTACGCTAATCGAGGACGATGCCTCGGCACTCTAGGGGGAATACGATATGGTAGAAGATGTTAACTTTCGCTTTTGAGTCCTAGTCGCCGTGCCCGGTACCGTGAGGCTGAGTTTCGGGTCCCTTCCGTCTTCGGTTGATGAGCAACCAAAAACCAGCACTGCATTTACCGCAGTTGCTTCTCAACCTACAATGCCATCAGCTTCATCTCCTTCTTCGCCAACCTTGCCTTTGCCACCAACAACCGCTATATCATCTTTGCCGGTCGTAGTTGCCCGAGAGGAAGATGCCCCTCTTCCCAGTCCCAGTTCATAGGAATTTGGGCATAGTTATTCTATCCCCTCCGAAGATCCCTAAAGGAGGAGGAACGTCACCCTCTCGGTTTCTACCGGATGCTATCTACTGTCCTGGCCGGTGGAACTTGCTAACTATCTGAAGCATGTGGCTTCAGGAAAATATAGGCATAAAATTCAATATCTCTCTGAAGAGTGCTTGTTGAACAATGCCATGCACAACGCAGCGGCAATATAACTTCTTCTGTTGTTTCTTCTATCTTTGTTATGGCTGGGTTTTTAATTTGTACTTCTATTTTGCAAGCTAACTTTCTTGCTTCCGAGGGCCTTCAAAGGTTGATTCTTGATAAGGAGGAACTCACCTCCTAGCGGGATCAACTATTGGCCGAGCGAGACCAAACTTCTGATCGCCTCTCAGAACTGGAAGCACGAGCTGCAGAGGCTGTTGAGTTAGAGGCTCGGTTGCAGCAAAGCGAGCAAGAGGTAGTGACCCTTGACCAAGAAGCTGCCCTATTAAGGGTACAATTTGAAGAGGCTAGGTCCAAATGGGTTGAAGTATGTAATGTGGTTCGTGCTGCATTTGATCGTGAGGCTGCCTCTGCTGAAAGATTGAATAATTCCGAGGTAGCCTTAAACTACAGCGCTGAAGAAGCAGCCCCAGTATCCATGACCTTGATGTCAGTCTCCGAGCCACCAAAATCTGAGCGGGGTAACCTTTCTATCGAGGTTGACCAACTTAAAGAAGAACTTCAGCACCGAGCGGCTTCCCTCATTGTTGAAAAAACATATTTTATGTATAGCATGAGGCGAAAAACCTTAGAAGAGGCCAAAGCGGGTGTCATTGACTTTGATACTGAAATCACTAAGGCCCGTGAGGTGAAGTCAACTGCTCGAATGGGTCTTCCGGTCTGGCATGATGCTACCGACTCTTCTGGTTCTGGTTTCGAGTTCTCGGGAACTGAAGAAGAACCGGAAGGTGATGATGCTAAAGGCCAAAATGGTGAAGGCCAAGATATTAAGCCCGACGATTGATCCACCCACTTCTCTTGGGGGTGCAGATACTTCTCTTACTCCGGGTTCCTGAGATGCAGTAACTTAGTTTTTGCTTTCTTTTCTTTCCCATATATTTGTAGTTGTGTTGTTTGGCATGTTTATTGTGAATAGAAGCATCTTTTTGTTTAAGTATCGTGCAAGTTTTTCTTGCATATTTTTTGTTTAAGTATTGCAAAATTTTTCTTTTGCGTTCTTTTTGTTTAAGTATTCTCGCAAGTTTTCCATGCCGAGATATGCGAGGCTTCAGGTGTATTTTACCCCAATAGTATTTGGATTCCGGGCATAAGTCCTTCCGAAATCAACCCTTTTACGTGAGGGTTTCATAAGAGAGGGCCCTCTTATGTTTACGGTGCTCTTGAAGTGGATGTCTCCTATTCATTACGGCACTAGCATTTGAAGTACTTGTTTAACTTTCAAATGATAGGACAAGAATCAATATAAAAATAAAAGGACTTTACTTTATTCCTTCCATTTTCATAAGTACATAAGCATTCGTTGTGCTAAAACGAAATTGTCATTACTTGTGGCTAACTTTGTACAACTTGTTTCTACGGGTCTGGCCACACAATTTCCGATCCTAGTGATACAACTTTATTTCTGGGTTTTGTGTTCCCGGTCGATGTGGCAGTCATTGTTGCCGTATTCTCATATCATACCCCCTCCAGTGTTCGAATGTGAAGGATGCAAATTTGAACACTGGAAGTTTTGAACCTTTGAAGATTCCACTAGATAAAGGTTAGATAACATTAAGTTCGATAGCAAACTTCACTTCCCCTTAGGAACTTTTGCTATTGAGCCAAAGATTATCTAACAACACCTAGAGGCTTGCACTTGTGAATGGTCGGGTAACCTTTGTCCGACAACAAACTGTACTTCCCGGTAGAAACTTTGCAACCAAGCAAAAGATTATCTAACCGCTTCGTAATGGCTTGTTGCTTGCATGCCTTGTTATTTAAAGGTTTTATCTCTGCTGACGAAGCTTCCTTTGTAGTATGCTTTCCGTTGCTGTCTCGTTAAATGCCAGAAAAACCCAATTGGGACAAAAACTGGACGAAGGGATAAATAGTGCAGCACATACTTTTACTTTAGGTGAGGCTCATCAACAATAGTATCTTTTGAGGTGTTCCACATTCCAATTGCTCGAAAACTTTACGCCGTCTTGATTTTCCAATTCGTATGACCCTTTCCCGATGAATGTTGAAACCCGGTAGGGGCATTCCCATGTTGGACCAGGCTTTCCTGTGTTAAGCTCCTGGGTGTTCTAAGTATATTTTCCGTAAAACCAAGTCTCCTACTTTGAAATAATGGAGGTTGGCTCTTCGATTGTAATATCTTTTCATTCTCTACTTTTGAGATGCCATCCTTATATGCGCCAAGTCCTTGCGTTCGTCGACCGGGATCAGGGCTTCTGCTCCGCACACAGGAGAAAAAAGAATCTCCCCCGTACTTGATTTAGTCGCTGTTCGATATGTCCATAGTACTCCTAGTAGCTCTTGGGGTCATTTGCCTTTGGCTTCTTCCAATATCTTTTTGAGATTTTGTATAATCACCTTATTAGTTAATTTTTCTTGATCGTTTGCGCTCGGGTGATAGGTTGACGATGTGGTCCTTTTGATTTTAAGTCTTCAAGGAATTTTGTGACCTCTGCAACTATAAATTGTGGCCCGTTGTCGCATGTTATCTCTTTTGGTATCCTGAATCTGCAAAATATATTTTCCCACAAGAAATCTACCACTTCGCGTTCGACGATCTTCTGAAAAGGACTTGTTTCAACCTACTTAGAAAAATAGTCAGTTAAAATCAAAAGAAATCTTACCTTATCGGGGGTCGGGGGAAGCGGACCAACTATATCCATCCCAAACTTCATGAACGACCACGGTGACAAAACTGAGTGTACTGGCACTGCCGATTGATGTACCAATGGTGTGTAGCGTTGACATTTATCACATTTCTGAACATAAGCCTTGGCATCTTGTTCCATCCGGGGCCAGTAGTATCTTGCCCTAATTAATTTTAACACAAAGGAATTCGCGCCTGAGTTATTTCCGCCGATCTCTTCGTGGACTTCTCGCATAACATAGTTAGCTTCGAAGGCTCCCAAAAATCAGCCCAACGGGCCTTGGAAAGATCTTCTATATAGTTGCCCTCCCTTGAAGTTGTATCGAGCTGCTTTAGTGTAATGCCTGAGATTCCTTGAGATCTTCAGGCAATTTTCTATGCTCGAGATAGTTATCTGCGTCCAATACTGAATGCATAAGTTGTACGATCGTACCGGAGTCCGATCCCTTCATTTTCGTGGACGATGCAAGACTGGATAGCGCGTATGCTTCCGCATTCTTTTCCCTCGGGATGTGCGTACTTGACCATTCCTTGAACCAAGCGAGTAGAGCCTGGACTTTCACTACATATTGTTGCATGCGTTCCTCTTTGGCTTCGAAGATCCGGTAGACATGATTTACTGCTAATTGGGAGTCACATTTAATTTCTATGACCTCAGAGTCTATTCCCCGGGCCAGCTCGAGTCCTGCAATCAAAGCTTCATACTCTACTTCATTGTTAGTCAGAGGAACGATTCTTATGGCCTGCCTTAGTGTTTGTCCCGAGGGCGTGGTTAGCACTATGTCAAGCCCGTACACCTTCACATTGGAAGATATGTCCTTGAACAAGGTCCAAACTCCTGGTGTCGATTCTGACACCATCACTGCTTCTTTAGTGGCCAAAGGTAGCAGTCCCGGACTGAAACCGACCACAATATCAGCCAAAACTCTTAGTTGCAGTCTTAGGTTAATATTGTATGTCAAATTCAATCATTTTGACTGTCCACTTGGCTAGCCTACCTGAAAGTTCAGGTTTACGAAGAATATTCCGCAGGGGAAATGTGGTCACCACGGCTATCGGATGACATTAGAAATAAGGCCTAAGCTTTCGAGTAGCGATTACAAGAGCTAAGACCAATTTTCCAAATGTGGGTAGCGAGTTTCCGCTCCCGTTAAAATTTTACTAACATAATAGATAGGAGATTGCGTACCTTCGTCCTCACGAACTAAAACAGCACTTATCGCTACCTCCGAGAGCGCTAAGTAGATCAGTAGTTGTTCGCCTTCCTCCGATTTTAATAGTAATAAAGGACTTGTCAAATACTTTTTCAAAGCCTGCTGACATTCCAGAGTCCATTCGGAGTTGTTCTTCATTTTGAGTAGTTAAAAAAAATTGAGCATTTCTCCGAAGATCGGGAAATGAATATGCTCAAAGTGGCATGTCTCCCTGTCAACTTTTGAACCTCTTTCATGCTTGATAGCTGATCCGGGATGTCTTCGATGGCTTTTATTTTGTCAGGGTTAACCCCGATCCCCCTTTGCGACACAGGAATCCCAGGAACTTACTGGAGCTGACCCCGAATGCACACTTCTCGGGGTTAAGCTTCATGTTATGCTTTTTTAGGATGTCAAAGGTTTCTTGTAAGTGTTTAAGATAATCATCTACATTCACAGACTTAACCAGCATATCATCTATGTAAGCGTTCATGGTTTTCCCTATTTTTTTCCTCGAACACTTTGTTTATGAGCTGCTGATAAGTGGCCCCAGCGTTTTCAGCCCAAAAGACATCACATTATAGCAATATGTGGCAAAGTTCGTTATGAACGAAGTTTTCTCCTAATCCTACAAGTTCATCTTGATCTAATTATTCCCGGAGTAAGCATCGAGGAAGCTCATTAACTCGTGCCCGGCCATCGTATCAATCAATTGATCAATGTTTGGCAATGAGAATGAGTCTTTTGGGCACGCCTTATTTAAATGTCTGCGCATATGCAAAATTTATTATTCTTCTTTGGAACTACTACTACGTCAGCTAGCCAGTCAGGATAATTTACCTCTCGAATTGAACCGATATCAAGAAAACGAGTTACCTCTTCTTTGACGAATTTGTTTATGACCTCGGAGTATGACGCTTTTTATGCCTTACCGCAGGGATGTTAGGATCCAAACTTAGTTTGTGCACGACCACTTTCGGAGGGATACTTGTCATATCCGCATGCGACCGCGCAAAACAATCAACATTAACTTTAAGAAATTTGACAAATTTAGACATGAGCTCGGGGTTTAGTCTTGTCCCCAAGTGAAACTTCCTCTCCAAGAACTTTTCGAACAACGCGACTTGCTCAAGTTCTTCCTCCATAGATTTTGTTGCGTCCGTTTCTTCTGGTACATGGAAATATTGTGGTACCTGGTAAGATTCTAACTACTCTTCCCCTGGTTGACTTCACCCGGCTCGGGAGCAGGCGCCAGTTCTTGTAATTGTTATGCTACATGCTCCTTCCCTTTGCTACTAGAAATTGAGATTGCACTCATCTCCCTCGGGAGTCGGGAACTTCAGCAATTGATGATATGTTGACGGCACGACCTTCATCTCGTGCAACCACGGTCTCTCCAGGATAATGTTGTAGCCCATATCACCGTCTAATACTTCAAAAAGGGTCATCTTTATTACCCCCGGCGTTCGTGGGCAGTAGGATCTCTCACTGGGTTGTCACGCTTGCCGGATTGAACCCGACGAGGAGTTTTGTGGCTGGAATGATACTTCCGGTCATCCTGGCTTGTTTCAACACTCTCTACTGGATAATATTGGCCGAACTTCCTAGGTCCACCAAAACACGTATAATTTTAAAATCGAAGACATTAAAGAGATTACCAAGGCATCGTTGTGCGGCAGCAGCAGTCCATCTGTATCTCCTCCGTGAACATTATGTCATCCTTAGTGACTTCCCGGAGTCTCTTACTATGTGTTACTGATTCCTTCGTCTTTTTTTTGTTGCCGAAGATGTAACATCATTAATCTCGTTCTATCAAAAAATCATGTTGATCGTCAAATGTGGAGGGTCCTCTCCTGCTTTTGAAGGTTCTGTGTTATTGTGATGTCGGCCGTAGTTGTTTTTAGCCAGATCACTTAAAAATTCTCTGAGATGGCCATTTTTCAGCAACGTCGCCACCTCATCGCGCAAATGCCGGCAGTCCCCAGTCCGATGACCATTAGTCCCATGGTATTCGCATCACAAATTAGGATCCCTCTAACTAGGATCAAATCTCATTGGTTTTGGGAACCTTGCTTCTTTAATGTTCCTCATAGACGACACTAGCTCCACCATGCTGACATTGAAGTTGTATTTGGAAAGCCTGGGGTAGGAGGAATATCGAGAACCTGATATCTGCTTATCCTGCAATGACCTGTTATTCCGGCCGCGATCAGCTTTCCTATCGGTAGTGAATCTATCTGCTGATCGAAAACCTCTGCCGCGTCCTTCGGCCCTTTCATAGGGCAAAAATTGACCCCTTGAAGACTGATCTGTAACGAAATCATCTTTTGATTTCTCCTTATTCTATTCTCAATCTCGGCCTTTGGTTGATGCCAGAAAACCGAGTTGATCATCTGCAATTCTTATCTTTGACTCGTACCAATTGTGAACATCCACCCATGTTGTTGCCTGAAACTCGAGCAAACTTTCTTTTAATTTCTAGAAAGCATCGGAACTCCTCGGATTCATCCCTTTAGTAAAAGTTTCTACTGCCTATTCATCCGGTACGGCCGGGAGCAACATCCTTTCTTTATGGAATCTGGTCACGAACTCCGGCAGCAATTTGTACTCTCCTTGTGCTATTCTGAGTATGTGGCCCTTTCGGGCATGTACCTCCTGGCCCAGCATGGGCCTTGATAAAAGAGTCTGCAAGCATCTCGAAGGAATCTATGGAGCGCTCAGACAAAAATGAATACCATGTCAGGCCCCTCTTCGTGAGGGTCTCCTTGACCAAATTGACCCAAAAGGGTGCTCCTTTCAGGTGGTCGGATGAGTGTGAGGCGAGCTTTCAGAAGCTCAAGACCGCCTTTACCACATCTCCAGTGTTAGTTCTGCCATCAGCTTCAGGTTCTTATACGGTATATTGTGATGTGTCTCGGGTCGGCATTGGGTGTGTATTGATGTAGGAGGGTAGAGTGATTGCTTATGCTTCTCGACAGTTGAAGCCCCATGAGAAGAACTACCCTGTTCATGATTTGGAGTTGGCTGCCATTGTTCTTGCGTTGAAGATTTGGAGGCATTATCTCTATGGTGTGTCTTGTGAGGTGTTTACTGGTCATCGTAGCCTCCAACACGTGTTCAAACAGAAGGATCTCAATTTGAGGCAGCGGAGATGGTTGGAGCTGCTAAAGGACTATGATATTACTCTTTTGTACCATCCGGGAAAGGCCAATGTGGTAGCTGATGCCTTGAGTAAAAAGGCAGTGAGTATGGGTAGTCTTGCATTCCTTCCTGTTGGTGAGAGACCTCTTGCAGTTGATGTTCAGGACTTGGCCAATCGGTTTGTGAGGTTGGATATTTCGGAGCCCAATCAGATCCTAGCTTGTGTAGTTTCTCGGTCTTCCTTGTTTGATCAGAGAGCGCTAGTATGATGATCCCCATTTGCTTGTTCTCAAGGACAAGGTTCTGCATGATGATGCCAGAGATGTGACTATTGGTGACGACGGAGTATTGAGGATATAAGGTCGGATATGTGTGCCCAATGTAGATGGACTTCGGGAGTTGATTCTAGAAGAGGCCCACAACTTGCGGTGTTTCATCCATCCGGGTGTTGCAAAGATGAATCAGGATATGAGGCAGCACTATTGGTGGAAGAGGATGAAGAAAGATATAGTTGGGTTTGTAGCTTGGTGCCTCAATCGTTAGTAGGTGAAATACGAGCATCAGAGACCGAGAGGCTTGTTTCAGCAGATAGAGATTCCAGAGTGGAAGTGGGAGTGGATCACCATGGATGTCGTAGTTGGACTCCCACAGACTTTGAGGAAGTTCGATGCTATTTTGGTGATTGTGGATCGGCTGACCAAGTCCACACACTTCATTCCGGTGTGTACTACCTATTCTTCAGAGCGGTTAGCTGAGATTTATATCCGAGAGATTATTCGCCTGCATGGTGTCACAGTTTTCATCATTTCAGATAGAGGTACTCAGTTTACATCGCAGTTTTGGAGGGCCGTGCAGCGAGAGTTGGGTACTCGGGTGGAGTTGAGCACAGCTTCTCACCCTCAGACGGACGGACAGTCGAGCGTACTATTCAGATATTGGAGGACATGACGCGCGCTTGTGTCATTAAATTCAGGGGGTTCATGGGATCAACTTCTACCGCTCCGGAGTTTACCTACAACAACAATTATCAGTCGAGTATTCAGATGGCTCTGTATGAGGCTTTATATGGGAGACGGTGTAGATCTCCAGTAGGTTGGTTTGAGCCGGCCGAGGCTAGGATTTTGGGTACAGATTTGGTTCAGGATGCTTTGGACAAAGTGAAAGTGATTCAGGAGCAACTTCGTACAGCGGAGTCAAGGCAAAAGAGTTATGCTGATAGAAAGGTTCATGAGGTGTCTTATATGGTCGGAGAGAAGGTTCTACTGAAGATTTCACCCATGGAGGGTGTTATGAGATTTGGGAAGAAGGGCAAGCTGAGCCCTCGGTTCATTGGGCCTTTTGAGGTGCTTCGGAGGATTTGGGAGATGGCTTATGAGCTTGCTTTGCCGCCTAACTTGTCGGGGGTACATCCGGTATTTCATGTTTCTATGCTTCGGAAGTATATCGGTGATCTGTCTCATGTCTTGGATTTCAGCACGGTTCATTTAGATGGTGATTTGACTTATGATGTGGAGCCAGCGGCTATTTTGGAGCGGCAGGTCCGAAAGTTGAGATCAAAGGATATAGCTTTAGTGAAAGTGCAATGGAGAGGTCAGCCCGTGGAGAATGCTACTTGGGAGACCGAGCGGGAGATGTGGAGCAGATATTCACACCTATTTGAGGCTTCAGGAATGTTTCTAGACCTGTTCGAGGACGAACGTTTGTTTAAAAGGGGGAGGATGTAACGACCTGGCCGGTCGTTTCGAGATTTATAGCCCCGTTTCCCCATTTCTACTTCTTTGTGTATCCTTCAGCTGTATTATGATAAGTTGGGTCAATTAGTTCGGGTCTGGAGTGGATTCAGAGAGGATTTGAGACACTTAGTTTCTTTTGTGAAGGCTTAAGTTTGGAAGTTGGTCGGATGTTGGCTTATGTACAAACAATCTCGGATTTGAATTCTAATTGTTCCGTTAGCTCCGTTAGGTGATTTGGACTTAGAAGCGCGTCCGGAATGTAATTTGAAGGCATGTGCTAGAATTAGGCATGAATTGGATAAAGTTGGAATTTGGCAATTTTTGGTCGGCAGTGGAAAAATTTTGATATCGGGGTTGAAATGGAATTTCGGAAGTTGAAGTAGGTTTGTGGCGTCATTTCTGACTTGTGTGCAAAATTTGGGGTCATTCGAACGTGATTTGCTAAGTTTCGGCGTCATTTGTGAAATTTGGAAGTTTAGAAGTTCTTAGGCTTGAATCCGTGGATAATTTTGTATTTTGATGTTGTTTTGGGAGATCCGAAGGTTCGGCTAAGTCTGGATGATGTTATGGGATGTGTTGGTACGTTTGGTTGAGGTCCCGAGGGCCTCGGGTGAGTTTCAGGTGGTTAGCCGATCATTAGTTGGCTTTGGAAGTTGGGAAATCTCTGATATCTGGTCTCAGGTCTTGGAAGTGCGGACCGCACAAAAATTGGTGTGGACCGCAGAGGTGTTACACGGTCGCAGAGGAAATTATGCGGACCGCGGAGGTGTTAGGCGGCCGCGACAGAATTATGCGGACCGCGGTGAGTTTTATGCGGACCGTGGAATAGAAAGGGCTCAGGACCCCCGGCCGCGGCAGAATTTCGCTGACCGCACTGTGAAGGTTCAGAGAGCACTATATAAGCGAGGCTTAGGGTTTTATTTCACATCTTGGACTCGGGAGCTCAATTTAAGGAGATTGTTCGAGGATTTTTGAATAAATTCATCAGGGTAAGTGATTCTAACTTGGTTTTGGCTAATATTCATGAATATATCATTGAATTCATTATTTGATTCATGATTTGGGATAAATTTGGGGAAAATTGGTGAAGTTTCATAAAATGAATTTTTGGGATTTGAAAGCCGATTCAAAGTCGGATTTGAGTGAAACTAGTATGGTTAGTCTCATAATTGAATGGCTTGTCGGATTTTGCGACTTTTGTCGGATTTCGAGACGTGGGCCCAGGACCGGCTTTTGAGTTGACTTTTTGTCCTTTTGCCTAAAGCTTAGCATTCTCTTATGGTATTGATTCCTCTAGCTCGTGTTGATTGAATTGTATTGCTTTTAGCAAGATTCAGGGCGTTTGGAGGCCGGTTCGAGAGGCAAAGGCGTTGCAGAGTAGGATTTTGGTTTGATTGAGGTAAGTAACGCTTCCAAACTTGGTTCTGAGGGTTCGAAACCCCGACTATGTGTTATGTGATTAGTATGGAGGTGACGTACACGCCAAGTGACGGGCGTGCGGACGTGCACCGTGAGAATTGTGGTTTAGTTCATTCTGTGGCACCGTTTAGTGAATGTTTCTTGCTAATATCCGTGTTTCTATCATGTGATTAAGTAAATGAACTGTAAATCATGCTAGATATCATGTTAGGGCTTCACACAGATATTGTTGAGACCCGAGTGGTCATTTATTGGTCTCATCTCATTAGTTTCATTGATATTCTGTACTCAGTCTTATTCATGCATATCATATCATGTCTCAGTCTTAGTTGTTATTATTTGGCACATAATATCATTGTTGTCACGACCCGTTCGCCCTCCGTGAACTCTCGTGACGGCACCTAGTCTCTACGACTAGGTAAGCCTAACAATTGCGGAAAAAGAACCAAAATGCAGAAAAAAAACTAATAAAAACTGAAGATAAACAAATATAGAGTGTTTAAGATGCCGCTCGGCATATACCAATACAAGATCTTAAAAACTGAACAATTCCCAAAATCCGGAATCTCATGAAATCACAAGCTATGAATACTACATTGTGCTAACTGAACAATTCCCAAAATCCGGAATCTCATGAAATCACAAGCTATGAATACTACATTGTGCTCTAACTCCAGAATGTCTAAACAAAAGTAAATACAAAAGGGCTAATACTATAAGAGAGAATGGAAAGGGACTCCTCGGTCTGCGGACGAGGCAGATATACCTTGAAGTCTCTGGTGAATCACCTCGCCTCAAGAGTAGTAGGGCTGAGTCGGAATACCTGGATCTGCACATGAAAAACATGCGCAGAAAGGACACGAGTACACCACAGCGATACTCAATAAGTGCCAAGCCTAACCTCGGTCGAGTAGTGACGAGGAAAGGTCAGGGCCCTACTGATTATAGTTGAAAAATAAGATAAAACAGTATAGAATACGACATATAATTAAATGCTAACAGTATGAACTAACACAGGATAATAAGAATAACAACAACTGATATAGAGACAGAAGTAATCACGGAATGAACACAGCTCAGCATAGAGATAACAACCGGGAATCTCCTAGGATACCGTCCTGTAGTCCCAAATATAAATATCCAGTGGATCTCCTGTGATACCGTCCCGTAGTCCAACTCATAGTGCGCGGGGATCTACCAGAATCCCGATCCGTAGTCCCAATGTAAATACCCAGTACTGGGGGAACCTACCGGGTGCAGTCCCATAGTTCCAATATAAAAGTGCAGGAGAATATCCCGGAATACAAATCCGTAGTCCCAAAGTAAACATACAGGGGATCTCCAGGGATACCGTCCCGTAGTCCCAAAGTAAATACATAGCAGCAACACGAAGAATACTCAATTCAATTCAAATATCATACCAAGGTAAAACAGGTATTTCTAACCTAGCATGCTGCACATAATCCAAATAAGGCAGTTGAGCAAATAAACAGTTAAGTCAATTAGACATGCTTCCCTAAGCTAATAGCATGCTTAAATTGCAAGCAGTATAAACAGGGAAGGAAACACAATTCTAGTTACTTAATGAAAACTGATTTTCAACAATTAGCACAAGTACGCACTCGTCACCTCACGTACAAGGCATTTCAATTATCAACAATACCAAATCCTAAGGGGAGTTCCCCCCACAAGGTTAGGCAAGCCACTTACCTCGAACCAGCTCAAAATCAACCCGAAACCACGCTCTTGCCACGAGTACTCGACTCCAAATGGCCCAAATATATTCAAATCAATTGCATAATGTAAATAAAACTTCAAGTAACTGATTCCACTAATTAATTCTAAGCTAATACGCGAAATTAGGAAAAATGACCAAAATGCCCCCCGAGCCCACGTCTCGAAATCGGGTAAAATTTACAAATTCGGAATCCTTACACTCTCACGAGTTTAGTCATACCAAAAGTACCAAAATAGGACCTCAATTGGTCCCTCAAATCACCACTCAAAGCTCTCCTATCAATCAAGCCCTAACCCCTAATTTACCACTGATTTNCTTAGAATGATAAAAATCACCATAATAACGAGTTTAGGAACCAAGGACCTTACCTCAATGAATCCCTCTAAAAATCCCCCTTGAAAATTCTCCCCAAAGCTTCTTCCCGTTTGAAAAGAGATGAAAAATAGCTCAAATTCGCGAGGGCGAAATACATATATGTTCTAACCCAGCAAAACCGCATCTGCGGTCCAATTACCGCACCTGCGATCCCATGTGCGTATCTGCGGGTCTTCACTTATTCGCCAGCCACCGCACCTGTAATGAATTTCTCGCACCTGCGCCTTCGCAGATGCGCCCACATTTCCGCATCTGCGGCTCCAACATTCCTTCCTCTTGGCCGCATCTGCGGCTTCCCTTTCGCTTCTGCGGGCTCGCACCTGCGGTCCCCAAACCGCAGGTGAGGTTATGACAGCAAACTCAGCAGCTTCATCTGCAAATTTCCAACTCCAAACTTCCCGTTAACCATCCGAAACCACCCCGAGGCCCCCGGGACCTCAACCAAAAGCACGAACAAGTCATATACCACTATCCAAACTTATACAAATCTTCAAAACACCTCAAACAACATTGAATCAACCAATTAACTTCGGATTCAAGCCTAAGAACTTCAAAACTCTCAAATTACGCTTTCGATCAAAAAGTCTATCAAACCTCGTCCGAATGACCTGAAATTTTGCACACACGTCACATTCAACGCTACGGAGCTACTCCAACTCCCGGAATTCCACTCCGACCCCGATATCAAAATCTCACTATCGAACCGAAAACTTCAAAAATTCAATTTCGGCATTTCAAGCCTAAATGAGTTACGGACCTCCAAAACACAATCCGAACACGCTCCTAAACCCGAAATCACCCAACGGAGCTAACGAAATTCCATTCCGAGGCCGTCTTCACACTGTTCCGACTACAGTCCAAATTCTGAAACTTACGCTCTCATTTAGGGACTAAGTGTCCCAAAACTCTCCGAAACTCCAAATAAATCCTCCCGGCAACTCACAATAGCAAAAAACAAACACGGGGAATGCAGTTAATAGGGAATCGGGGCGTTAATTCTTAAAACGACCGGCCGTGTTGTTACATCCTCCCACACTTGAACATTCGTTCGTCCTCGAGCGAGCATAGAGACATACCTGAAGTAGTGAAAAGATGAGGGTAACGGGTGCGCATATCCTGCTCGGTCTCCCAAGTCGCCTCCTCGACCGGCTGACCCCGCCACTGAACCTTCACTGATGCAATGTTCTTTGACCTTAGCTTTTGAACCTGCCTGTCCAATATCGCCACTGGCTCCTCAACGTAAGATAGGTCCTTGTCCAACTGGACAGAACTGAAATCCAACACGTGCGACAGATTACCGTGATACCTCCGGAGCATCGAAACATGAAATACCGGATGGACTGCTGCCAAGCTGGGAGGTAAGGCAAGCTCATAAGCAACCTCCCCAACACGCCTCAATATTTCAAAAGGACCAATAAACCTCGGACTCAACTTCCGTTTCTTCCCAAACCTCATAACACCCTTCATAGGCGAAACCCGAAGTAGGACCCGCTCTCCAACCATGTAAGAAACATCACGAACCTTCCAGTCCGCGTAACTCTTCTGTCTGGATTGGGCTGTGCAAAGTGTATCCTGAATCACCTTAACCTTCTCCAAGGCATCCTGAACTAAGTCTGTGCCCAATGATCTAGCCTCACCAGGCTCAAACCAACCCACCGGGGACCTACACCGCCTACCATATAAAGCCTCATACGGTGCCATCTGAATGCTGGACTGATAACTGTTGTTGTAGGCAAACTCCGCCAATGGCAAGAACTGATCCCAAGACCCTCCAAACTCAATCACACACGCACGGAGCATATCCTCAAGAATCTAAATAGTGCGCTCGGACTGTCCGTCCGTCTGAGGGTGAAATGTTGTACTCAACTCCACCAGAGTAACCAACTCATGATGTACGGCCCTCCAGAACTGTGATGTGAACTGAGTACCTCTATCTGAAATGATGGAAACTGGAATACCATGCAGACGAACAATCTCCCGGATATAAATCTCCGCCAGTCACTCCGAAGATTAGGTAGTACACATAGGAATGAAATGCGCGGACTTGGTCAGCCGATCCACAATCACCCAAATGGCATCGAACTTCCTCAAAGTCCGTGGGATCCCAGTTGCGAAGTCCATGGTGATCCGCTCCCACTTCCACTCCGGAATCTCTATCTGCTGAAGCAATCCACCCGGTCTCTGGTGCTCATACTTCACTTGCTGACAATTGAGGCACCGAGCTACAATCCCAGCTATATCTTTCTTCATCCGCCTCCACCAATAGTGCTGTCTCAAATCCATGTACATCTTCGCGGCACCCGGATGGATGGGATACCGCGAACTATGGGCCTCCTCTAGAATCAACTCTCGAAGCCCATCAACATTGGGTACACAAACTCGACCCTGCATCCTCAATACCCCGTCATCACCAATGGTCACATCTCTGGCATCGCCATGCAAAACCTTGTCCTTGAGGGCAAGCAAATGAGGGTCATCAAACTGACGCTCCCGGATACCATCAAACAAGGAAGACTGAGAGACCACGCAAGCTAGAACCCGACTAGGCTCCGAAAGATCCAATCTCACAAAATGACTGGCTAAGGCCTGAACATCCATCGCCAAGGGCCTCTCCGCTGCTGGTAAATAAGCTAAACTCCCCAAACTCTTCGCCCGACGACTCAAGGCATCGGCCACCACATTGGCCTTACCCGGGTGATACAAAATAGTGATATCGTAGTCCTTCAGCAGCTCTAACCACCTCCTCTGGCGCAATATAGATCCTTCTGCTTGAACAGATGCTGCAAACTCTGGTGATCCATATAAATCTCACAAGGCACATCGTACAAGTTATGACGCCAAATCTTCAAGGCGTGAACAGTAGAAGCTAACTCGAGATCATGAACAGGATAATTCTTCTCATGTACCTTCAACTGTCTGGACGCGTAGGCAATCACCCTACTGTCCTGCATCAATACCGCTCCAAGGCGAATCTTCGAGGCACCACAATAGACAGTATAAGACCCCGAACCTGTAGGCAATATCAAAACTGGGGCTGTAGTCAAAGCTGTCTTGAGCTTCTGAAAGCTCGCCTCACACTCTTCCGTCCACTAGAAGGGAGCACCCTTTTGGGTCAGCCTGGTCATAGGTGCTGCAATAGATGAAAACCCCTCAACAAATCGATGGTAGTAACCCGCCAAGCCAAGAAAACTGCGGATCTCCGTAGCTGAGGATGGTCTGGGCCAACTCTGCACTGCTTCCACTTTCTTCGGATCCACCTGAATACCCTCACTCGATACCACGTGGCCTAAGAATGTCACATAATCCAACCAAAACTCACATTTAGAGAACTTTGCATATAACTTCTTTTCCCTCAAAGTTTGAAGCACTGTCCTCAGGTGCTGCTCATGATCTTCCTGACTCCGGGAATACACCAGAATGTCGTCGATAAATACAATGACGAACGAGTCAAGATATGGTCGGAACACGCTGTGCATCAGATGCATGAAAGCTGCTGGGGCATTGGTCAGCCCAAATGACATAACAAGGAACTCGTAATGACCATACCGAGTCCTAAAGGTAGTCTTCGGGATATCTGGCTCCCGAATCTTCAATTGATGATAAATTGAATGAAAGTCAATCTTAGAAAACACACAAGCACCCTGTAACTGATCAAACAGGCCATCAATACGAGGCAAAGGATAATGGTTCTTCACTGTAACCTTGTTCAACTGGCGATAATCAATACACATACGCATAGAACCATCCTTTTTCTTCACAAACAAGACAGGAGCACCCCAAGGTGATACACTGGGCCGAATGAAACCCTTATCAAGCAATTTCTGTAACTGCTCCTTTAACTCCTTCAACTCAGGAGGAGCCATACGGTAAGGAGGAATAGAAATGGGCTGAGTGCTCGACAACAGATCAATGCCAAAATCAATATCTCTATCGGGCGACATGCCCGGAAGATCAGCTGGAAACACATCGGAGAAATCCCGTACTACCGGGACTGAATCAACTGTAGGGGTATCAATATTGACATCTCTCACATAAGCTAGATACGCATCACACCCCTTCTCAACCATACGCTGAGCCTTAGGGAATGAAATAACTCTGCTGGAAGTATGATCTAAGGTACCCCTCCACTCTACTCGCGGTACACCTGGCATAGCCAACGTCACGGTTTTCGCATGACAATCAAGAATAGCATAATGGGGTGACAACCAGTCCATGCCCAAAATAACATCAAAGTCTACCATGCTGAGCAATAACAAATCAGCTCTGGTCTCAAAACCACTAAGAACAACCAAACACGACCGATAAACGCGGTCCACAACAAGAGAATCTCTAACAGGAGTAGAAACATAAACAGGAGAACTCAGATATGCCCAAATACGGGGCAAAATAAGAGGACACATAAGAATAAGTGGAGCCTGGATCGAATAGAACCGATGCATCTCCGTGACAAACTAGGACAATACCTGTGATGATAGAATCGGAGGCAATCGCCTCGGTACGTACAGGAAGGGCATAATATCTGGCCTGGCCTCCCCCTCTGGGGCGACCTCTACCTCCCTGACCTCCACCTCTAGCTGGCTGAGCAGGTGGGGTAGCAGTTGGAGCTGTAACCATAGCCTGAGAACTCTGCGGGGCATACTGTGGCTGAGAAGTCTATAGAGGTGCACCCCTCCTAAGTCTGGGGCAATCCCTCACCATATGGCGTGTGTCACCACACTCAAAACAAGCTCTGGGAGGACGTGGCGGCTGTGACTGGCTTGGGCTAGGTCTGCTGGACTGACCATTGGAAGCACCCCGTGCAGGAGGCGCACTAGATACTGGAGGCGCATAATAAGGCTCGTAAGGTCTGGGAGGAGCTGGAATACCACTGGCTGCTGGAAGAGCTGAATGAACGGGGTGACTCATATAACCCCTACCATGACGAGCTGAAGCTGGGGCACGGGCACCAAAATAGTGACCGGACTCTCGAGACCTCTTGGCCTCCCTCTCCTCTCTGTCCCGAGCATGCATACCCTCTACTCTCCTAGCAATGCTCGCCACCTGGTGATAAGAAATATCCATCTCCAACTCCCAAGCCATGCTAGACCTGATGCTGGGAATGGACCCCTCAATAAACCGGCGAACAGCATACTCCGAGGCAGTCATAGTACCCTGGCGCAAATGCTTAAACTCTGCACGCCAAGCGTCCCTGAGACTCCGAGGAACATACTCTCTCGTGAACATATCTGAAAACTGAGCCCAAGTTAGGGAAGCTGCCTCATCCTGACTGTCTAACTCATAAGCACGCCACCACTGATAGGCGGCACCTCGAAGCTGGAAGGTAGTGAAGGAAACCCCGCTCGGTCCTGATATACCCATGATACGGAGGATACGGTAGCACTCCTCCAGAAATCCTAGAGCATCATCTGATGCTAGTCCACTGAATGTAGGAGGCCGATACTTCTTGAACCTCTCAAGCCTCTTCTGCTACTCCTCTGAAGCTACTGCCCTCTCCTCGGGCTGAGCTGGGGCTACAGGCTGTGCTGGTACAATCTCTGGGACCTGCTCAGCATGCACTCGCTGCTCAGGAGTGCGGGCGGCGGGAGTCTGTGCTCCTCCCCCCGCCTGGGATGTGGTTGCAGCAAGGGGAAGAGTCATTATGTGGTAAGCATAACTGACTCAGCTAGGTTTGACAGTGATGCATGCACAATTGAACAGAGTAAGGTTTCTATGGGGTGTTAGACCGGTACCCTTGAGCGGAAAACTCAAGAGGGAAAGGCACGAAACCGTCGACTGCACCGCTGATCGACTGGTTTTACCGCGAATACGCCTTTGCCAAATTTAGGGGGTGATAATATCGGAAGGGCGCAACCACTCATTATAAGCGTCGCTATGGTATTTTGTTTGGCACGAGTGGAATATGATGTTGAATATGCAATTACAAGAATGAAACAAGTTGTCACGTATTTGCACGTTCATAAAGTAATGAGTACAATAATTGCTCATAATTACAATAGTATTGAAGAAAAACAGTAAAAGAAAGCATTAAAGAAAAGAAAACAAAGAGCCAAGTCAGTTTTGTAGTAGAAAAGAGATAAAGACATTAAATAAAGGCAATAAAGATGCAATAAAGTCACAAGTAGCATGAAATGGTAAAAGCCTAAAGAATTTCCCCAGCAGAGTCGCCATGCTGTTGATGCCCTCTTTTTCTCGCGAAATTGGGTTTATGACATTTGGGCGGACAACTCTTTTCCTTTTGGGAATTGGGTTTGAGATTTAGAAGAGTCGCCACCTAATGATTAAGTGCATTAGGACACTAAGAAATTAAAAGAGAGGAAGAACCAGAGAATGGGTAAGGGCTTGAAATTATCTCAGGGGGAAGGTGTTAGGCACCCCCCAAGATCCACTAGTGTGGTTCCCGGCCATGCTACAATTGTGACTTTAAATATAAACAACAAATAAACATACAAGGCAATTTCACATAACGATTACAAGTAGGGGAATGTATAAAA
>NW_017673329.1:92953-140438 GCF_001879085.1 Nicotiana attenuata
AAGCAGACATAAAGACGAGACTCTTCTGTGGATGTGCCCCAATGATGTGAGGGTGAATTCATCTGGGTAAGTGCGGTAAGACTTGCTATGGCCGTATCTCTCGTACAGATAGTCGAAAGGAATGTAGGAATCCTTCAAGCAGGTCAAGTCTGTGTTCTTCTTTAGTCCCATCATTTTGAGAAAACCCCTACCCTTGCGATTTTCTAGCATAAGCAAACTCGGAGTCTCCCACGGAATACCAGCTAGTCCTCCTATTTCCTCCAGCAAAGGTGTCATTTCAAGGTCCCTTAAGCGGAACACAGATCTGTCACCATCCCAAAATAGAGTTGCAGCCTCTATGATTTTGTTGTCGGGTTGGATTTCCAGAAGAGAAGGCAAATTTCCCAAGTATTTGTGGACGAGGGTCTGATCACTAGAGTGAAGGTCTTCCCACCAGCTTAGCAGCCTTGGGTGGATGTTGGTTACCATGCCGAATCTGGGGACTTCGTGCCTCATTTTCTGCAAACAAAGTGTTAGGCCCTTACCCCCGCCAGACTCGACTGTTTAAATATCAACAATTGGCATAAGCAGCATTTAGTTCTCCAAATAAATGCACAGACGTGGTAATGTCCGTTTGGGTTCCAAGGAAACCCAGTGGACTTTGGACAAGGCTATCTTAAAGAGTCATTATGTGGACATCATAACTGACTCAGCTAGGTTTGACAGTGATGCATGCACAATTGAACAGAGTAAGGTTTCTATGGGGTGTTAGACCGGTACCCTTGAGAGGACAACTCAAGAGGGAAAGGCACAGAACCGTCACTGGTTTTACCGCAAATACGCCTTTGCAGAATTTAGGGGGTGATAATATCGGAAGGGCGCAACCACTCATTATAATCGTTGCTATGGTATTTTGTTTGGCACGAGTGGAATATGCAATTACAAGAATGAAATAAGTTGTCACGTATTTGCATGTTCATAAAGTAATGATTACAATAATTGCTCATAATTACAACAGTATTGAAGGAAAGCAGTAAAAGAAAGCATTAAAGAAAAGAAAACAAAGAGCGAAGTCAGTTTTGTAGTAGAAAAGAGATAAAGACATTAAATAAAGGCAATAAAGATGCAATAAAGTCACAAGTAGCATGAAATGGTAAAAGCCTAAAGAATTTCCCCAGCAGAGTCGCCATGCTGTCGATGCCCCCTTTTTCTCGCGAAGTCGGGTTTATGACATTTGGGCGGACAACTCTTTTCCTTTTGGGAATTGGGTTTGAGATTTAGAAGAGTCGCCACCTAATGATTAAGTGCATTAGGACACTAAGAAATTAAAAGAGAAGAAGAACCAGAGAATGGGTAAGGGCTTGAAATTATCTCAGGGGGAAGGTGTTAGGCACCCCCCAAGATCCTCTAGTGTGGTTCCTGGCCATGCTACAATTGTGACTTTAAATATAAACAACACATAAACATACAAGGCAATTTCACATAACGATTACAAGTAGGGGAATGTATAAAAATTAAATAACGAGCTGAAGTTTAGGCGATTTCATAATTTGTTTAAAGAATATACAAGTGCAGAAAATGGGGATCAAATAACTGATGCAAATAATCAAACAAAGAGATGAAATGGGCGGAAATTTGGAAGAGGAAACAGTGCTGGAAATTTAAAGAGGTTTTAAATGATTAGGGTGAAATTCAAGGTTTAAAAGAGCTGGAAACTGACAATTTAAAGAAAATTAAAAAAACGTAAGCACATAAAGAGGGAGGGGGTCCTAGGCTTATAAATAACATGGATCACCCACGCAACACCCGGTAACCAATTATACGCATGGTGTTATCGCACGATCATCATATCCATGTCTACCCTTTCCCACCCCGTTAAGGTACTAAAGCGTGGAATAGTCTCGTTACTTATTGCATGCTACTACCCGCCCCAATCCTATCAGTCCCGGAGGCAGTTGGGACTACTATTCCTAAAGGAAAGGGATATTGGCTTTTGAAGTTTAAAAGGCCAAAATCTAGTGCGACAAACAAAACACATAAGAGCAATTAAGGGGAAAACACATAGCAGTTAAGGCTCAGAGAGGCCTCCTCATTCAAAATAGAAATTGTTTAGCATGACTTGCAAGTACTGATTAGGTCTTTAATTAAACTTAAATGAAAAGGGGGGAGGGTGGCTGATTTATTACATATTTTCAGATAAGAAGTCCAAATTAGGCCTTCCTGCTGGTTGTGATTATTAAAGACTGGTATAATTAATTGATTACCTAATAGTTTGCCTAGGTGAGACCTATAGGCATGATGTCTAACAAGGTGATACATACTGATTTTAAGGGAGGATTACTGATTTTAGAGATGAACCAATTCCGCAGATGTTAACAACATTATTACTGATTTTAAGACTTGCGGATGAATCGGATTTAAACGACTGCTCCTATAGGCATGAATTCTAAGCGTTACTGATTTTAAAATGGTTATGCAAGTGCAGGAATCCTATGAGCATGGTATCTAGGATGCAATTGATTATTCCTTAGCCTATGGATTGTTTTGCCTAATGTCATATGCATGTACAGGAACTCAAGGTCCCCAAGGCAAGGCTCATAGGAGGGGGCAGAACTTAGAGTCTAAGAATAAGTGTAAGTGCAATAGAGGGGGAATCAGGGAAGGCCATAACAAACTAGTGGTCATGCCCAGCAACTGGGATACTGGCACACCCCTGACCAGCCTATCAGCTTAAATTTGAGAGTTAGGACCTATTGAAGGTCAGGTTCAGACCTGGGGTGCAATTTGGATACTGCCAGGCCATGAACTTTAACTCAGCACACAAAAGGGAATGGGGGGTATGGAGGATTCATAACAGACAATGAACATAAAAGAAACTAACATGTTTAATACAGAATATGAACAGCAAAGTAGACAGGAATAGGACAACTGTAAAGTAAACACATAGTGAAGGAACTGAAATCAAATGGAGACATACCAATTTCAGGAAAACAGGTAAGTAAAACAGCAGTCTTGAAAAGCCAAGTTGCAAGCAAAGCAGTACAAAAGTCTCAGCAGAGAGTAGAGAGTTTGCAAGAGTATTGTGACTGAAAGTGGGTGTGTGAGAGTATGAGCATTGAACTTTTGGGATTCAGAAGTTCAAAGTTCTAGAGTTGTAANCAGCCTGTTAGCCAAATATGAGGAGTTAGGATCCATTAAGAACCAGGTTCTGACCTGGGCAGTAATTTGGATAATGCCAGGCCAAGAACCTTAACTCAAACACATAAAGGGAATAGGGGGTAGGGATTCACAATAGAAACAGGTGCAAGGAAAGAACATACATAGTTTAATCACTGAACATGACCAGCAAAGTAAACAAGAGTGCTGAAACTATAAAGTAAACACATAGGGGTGAGGTAGAAAATTGAATCAGAACATACCAGTCTCAGGGAAAACAAGTAAAAGCAGTAATCTCGAAAAGGCCAAGTTGCAAGCAAAGTAGTTCCCAAAGATTTCAAGCAAAGCAGAGTGTTGAAAGAGTATTTAATTCAAAGCAGTATTGCAAGTGTGTAAGTATTGAATTGGAAGTTAAGGATTGGTAGTGTGTCCGTCCTCTTAAAAGTGCAGAAGGGCAGTCTCTTTTATAGTGCAGAAAACAAGTAAGAGAGGCAAGGAAATAACATCGAAATCAATCTCCCTTTGGTTAAGGGATTCTGATTTCAACGGGTAAAAGCCAGTTAAGGAAAGGAGTTTTAATTAAAACCTTTTCAAAGTAGCATAAGAAGGGTAAATACATAGGAGTTATTTAAGGAAAACAATCAATGGTACACGGTTTGTGCTAAATATGGCAAGGGAATCAATCAAACAGCCAGTGAGAGAGGCTCAGAAGTCTTTTCCAAAGACTTATGAGAAACAAACATACATGATAGAAAGAAAACTAATTCAAGGTCATGAGAGCATGTTTGAGAAAACCCAGAATTTACACAGGTTCAGAAGAAAGAGATGATACGAGCTTAAACAAAAGTAGATGAAATATGCTTAGTAAGAACACAAACAGAGTTCAGTAAAGTAAACAAAAATCAAAGAACTCGACCGTAAACACATATAGCAAAGAATAAGGAAAACAAAACGGATTAACATATGAGCACATGAATAACATGTAGAGTAGAAAAAAGAAAAATAGAAGAACAGTACATGCGTAGTAAAAGAAGTCAGACAAGCACACATAAGGAAAGAACAACAGAGTCAGAAAGATGTTTTTGAAAACCTTTCAGAAACCCTAAATCGAAAGAAAAAAATTATTTTGAAAAAGGAAATTTGGGGAAAATCTTTTAAACGTTCAATAGAACATAGACATGTTCCAGATCTAAGAAAATAAGCAAGTAAAGAACCTCGGACAGCTTAGGGTTGCATAGAAGAACCCTAGGAATGAGAAAGGTCTTGAGGAAAGTCTGATCCTGAGTCGAAAAGACTCATATTGCTCGAATATGCCGGAGTAATGGTCGGTGAAGGCATAGATCTACAGATCTGAGAAGGTCTTGGAGAGAGCCATCGAAGTCAGGTTTCACAGCCTTGAATAGCTTAGGTCTAATGGTGAGGAAGGGTGAGTACAGACCATCCTTGGCCTGAGACGCCATGGATTCCGATGGAAATCCGGTGAAATATGGTGGGAGACGATTAGGGTTCCAGGAAGGTTCGAGAGGATTTGAGAGACTAAAAAAGGAAAGGGGAACTTATGGCCGTTGATCAAAACGATCAACGGCCTGGATCAAAGGGGAGTCGGGTGGTTTTTTTAATCGGATCCGGGGCCGGGTAATTTAGGGATTGGGCTGGTTTAATTTGGGGCGGAATTGGGTCAAATTAAGGGCCAAAATTGAAAGGAAACGGGGGCTGTAATAAAAATGGGCTAAATATTAAATAGCCAATTTTCCCCTTTCATTTTATAAAAATAGTGAAAAATGATTTTAAAAGCAAATTAAAAGTACTGAGCTAATTAATAGTACATAAATATTAATTTAAAAATACTGGAGCTAATTTTACAATTATAAAATACTATTAATCGTAAAATAGGCTATAATTGCAATTATATGCAATTTAGCTTTAAAAATACCAAATAAATTTGTAAAAATATACAAAAATCATTTTAATTATATTTGGGTGTAAATATGAGAATAAAATAAGTTATTCACCAAAACGATAAACTTTGGGAATAATTACTGACTTTTTTTTATTGCTAAAATGGACAATAAGTCGATTTAAAAAATCTTAAAAATTAGGAAAAATACCAAAACACTTAGGTATGCTCATATATGCATATATATGCTATTTTTGAAAGTATTTTGTATATAAAAATTACATAGGTAAAAATTGGGTATCAACAGCTGCCCCTCTTTACCCGGGAAGGATGAAAGAGTTGTCGGGTAAAGATATGATGGCCAATTTTGACCGAACGAAACGATTTGAAGAATTTTGACCGAGCTCTGGTTCTTGAGCTGCCTACATATCCCTGGTCTTACAGGAATCAGGCCATATGTAGTTCGAGATCTATAGGCGGAATATGCCGATGGAGATTTTCGAAAAGCGGACGTGGTGTTCAGGTTGAGAAGGATGGTCAGAGTCTGATAGGCTGCGGGAACTAGAGCGGGATCGCTCCTGCTGAGACGGCCGTTGCTAGCCGGTTCACCGGCAAATAAACAACACGAGCGCATATGTTGTGCATAAATTTAAACATGATGCAAGTTCCCGTTGGACCATGAATGCTGTCTTTAGACGGTTAGGATGACGTCCTCAGACCATGGTGTCCTGGGCCATGAAACATATAATAAAGGATTCGCAGGCTATGAAATGATGTTCTCGGGCTATGAGAATGATGCCTCCTAACTATGATGCCTTTGAATAATGTGATGTAGAGATAAAAGTGGGGTCCTCAGGCCATGGCATGATGTTCTCGGGCTATGAAAATGGTGCCTCTGAACGATGACGCCTTCAGACGATTTTGGCGATCTTTCAGCCCGTGAAATACAGGATTTGGCGATCTTTCAGCCGATGCAAGATTTAATGAAATGGCGATATTCAGCCGATGTAAAGTGTAAATATAAATGGCGATCCTTCAGCCGATGCAAGACTTAAATAAGATGGCGATATTTCAGCCGATGTAAAGTGTAAATATAAATGGCGATCTTTCGATGCAAGATTTAAATGAAGATGGCGATATTTCAGCCGATGTAAAGTGTAAATATAAATGGCGATCTTTCAACCGATGCAGGACTTAGATAAAATGGCAATATTTCAGCCGATGTAAAGTGTAAATATAAATGGCGATCTTTCAGCCGATGCAAGGTTTAAATGAGATGGCGATATTTCAGCCGATGTAAAGTGTAAATATAAATGGCGATCTTTCAGCCGATGCAGGACTTAAATAAAATGGCGATGTTTCAGCCGATGCAAACTGAGACAGAGCTTAGTCTCGGAAGGCAGAATAGTAGCCTTATGCAATGCAAGAAATGCAAATGGAGGTAGAGCTTAACCTCGGAAGGCAGAATGGTAGCCTTATGCAATTATGGAGACAGAGCTTAGTCTCGGAAGGCAGAATAGTAGCCTTATGCAGTGCAAGAAATGCAAATGGAGGTAGAGCTTAACCTCGGAAGGCAGAATAGTAGCCTTATGCAATGCAAGAAAATGCAAATGGAGGTAGAGCTTAACCTCGGAAGGCAGAATAGTAGCCTTATGCAGAAGATGAGAGACAAATAATAGTAAAAGATTCTTATCTGATAGCGGATAGCTGGTTGTTGATTGCGATATTGTGGCTGCTAGGGATATCGTGTATGGATAGTGGTTGTGAAGCGATAATTTCGAGAGTTGTATTCCTGAAAGTACGAGTGTATAAATGGATTTGATGATTTGTGACTTGGGTGCCTGCATCCCAAAGAAAAATCGTGAGTTTTGTAAAGGGACCGGTTAGTTCGCGTTCCCGCTGGCTTCGCTTGACTGGCTCGGCTTTGTTTATGGTGATACTGTAGGTACCCTCGGGGCAGCGTTGTCAAACAAAGTGATTTCGATAATAGGCATGCATGAGTTCTATTAAAGGTATGATATATGTATATATATATTTTTTTAAAAAGCTTTAGATGAACCAACGACCGCGACGTGGTTCAAAACATTGCGACCTTTCTTGCTACGGAATTTTGAGGGCCCTCCTCAAAAATTCTGCCCCAGTTTAGTGGGTTGATGCTTCTGATGGCTGCTTGTAATGACCGACTGAAATTACGTCAGAATTTTGAGGGTCCTCCTCAAAATTCTACCCCAATTTCCAATTGCGGGGGGAAATGAAAATTTTATTGAATTGTGACCGAACCCATAAGGCTGCCTACGTATCCCCTCTTAAACGGGAATCAGGTCAGACGTAGTTCAAATTACATAAGGAAATCATAAATGGTTACACATAGTATTGCTTGACTGCATCTGAATTTATTGGTTTTGGCCAAACTTCTCTGTCCATTTCTGCAAGTATGAGGGATCCTCTTGTTAGAACCCGATGAACCATGTACGGACCCTGCCAGTTGGGAGAGAACTTCCCTTTAGCCTCATCCTGATGTGGGAAAATCTTCTTTAACACTAGTTGCCCCGGTGTAAACTGTCTTGGTTTGACTCTCTTGTTGAAGGCTCGGGACATTCTGTTCTGGTAAAGCTGACCGTGGCAAACTGCATTCATTCTTTTTCCATCTATAAGAGCTAACTGCTCGTAGCGACTCTTTACCCATTCTTCATCGTCGAGTTTTGCTTCCTGTATGATCCTCCAACCATCATAGGATTCTGCAATGTCCTCTCCTTTGAAGGATACCTCCTCATCAGGAAAATACATCTTCAGAGGCTCGTATTCTCCATCCACAGGGTTTTTAGCGAGGTGATCTGCTAGGGCCTGTCCTTTGATTGCTTTCTGAGTCACGTAGACAATGTCAAATTCACTCAGCAGGATCTGCCACTTGGCTAGCTTGCCGGTGGGCATGGGCTTCTGAAAGATATACTTCAATGGGTCCATTCTTGATATGAGATACGTGGTGTAAGCACAGAAATAGTGCCTCAACTTCTGAGCTACCCAAGTCAGAGCACAACAAGTGCGTTCCAACAGAGAATACCGGGCCTCGTACGGGGTGAACTTCTTGCTGAGATAGTAGATGGCCTGTTCCTTCCTCCCCGTTTCGTCATGTTGCCCAAGAACGCAACCGAACGCTCCATCCAACACTGCAAGGTAGAGTAGTAGGGGTCTACCTGGTTCAGGTGGAACCAGAACTGGTGGTGTTGACAGGTACTCCTTGATTCTATCGAAGGCTTTCTGACAGTCATCAGTCCATTTGGTAGCGGCGTCCTTCTTCAACATCTTAAAGATCGGCTCACAAATGACAGTGGACTGAGCTATGAACCGGCTGATGTAGTTAAGTCTCCCCAAGAAACTCATAACCTCTTTCTTGTTCTTTGGTGGTGGCAATTCCTGGATGGCTTTGACCTTTGACGGATCCAATTCTATTCCTCGGCGACTCACAATAAACCCGAGTAGTTTTCCGGCAGGAACCCCGAATGCACATTTGGCGGGATTCAGTTTCAGGTTGTACCTTCTCAGTCTGTTGAAGAACTTCCTCAAATCTTCCATGTGGTCAGTGGCTTTCTTGGATTTGATGATGACATCATCTACATATACTTCGATCTCCTTGTGTATCATGTCATGAAAAATAGTAGTCATGGCCCTCATATAGGTGGCCCCTGCATTCTTTAACCCAAACGGCATCATCTTGTAGCAATACATCCCCCACGGCGTAATGAAGGCTGTTTTCTCAGCATCTTCCTCATCCATCCATATCTGATGGTACCCGGCAAAACAATCAACGAATGACTGCAGCTCATGCTTGGCGCAGTTGTCAATCAAGATGTGTATATTTGGCAAGGGGAAGTCGTCTTTGGGACTGGCCCGGTTGAGGTCCCGGTAGTCGACACAGACTCTAACCTTCCCGTCCTTCTTCGGTACTGGCACGATGTTGGCTAACCATGTTGGATACTCTACTACCCTGAGAACCTTGGCTTTGACTTGCTCGGTGACTTCTTCCTTGATTTTTAAACTTATGTCAGGCTTGAACTTCCTGAGCTTCTGCTTCACTGGCGGACATGCAGGATCGGTTGGCAGTTTGTTAGCCACGATAGATGTACTGAGACCGGTCATATCATCATACGACCGGGCGAATATGTCCTCATACTCCTTCAGGAATTTCGTGTACTCCTCCTTTTCTGATGGTGACAAATGAACACTGATACGTGTTTCTTTGACATTTTCTGCATCTCCCAAATTAACAACCTCAGTCTCGTCCAAGTTAGACTTAGGTCTATTCTCAAAATCCTCAACCTCTTTAACAACCTATTCTGGTATATCATCTTCTTCCGAGTCTATATCCGTTTGTTGCATTGTCTCGTTGCATGTCACAATCGTCGGTTCATCAAGATAAGTAATAGTAATGCCGTTTAAGTAAAGTAATGAGAGGAAATAATAAGAGAGAGATTTGTAAGAAAAATGAAATACTTTAATAAATTCCATAAGTGTTTTGAACATTGGAGCTCTTTCTTGTGAAAAATAAAATGCGAAAGGAAAATAAACTAGTAAAGCAAAATAATGCGTGGTGCTTTGTTCAGCCTTGCTACCCCGAGGCACGCCGGGCTCTGGTGGTTCTGACAGTCCAATTGTTGAGGCGTGCTCCTCTGCTTACAGCCTGTATAGAAGGGCCTTCCTCCTCCTCCTCAAAAATGACATAACAGTCCATATCATCCTCTTCTAAGAACAAATTTCTCATTGCTGCTAATGCTTCCTCTTCTTCTGACCCATAGATGACTTCCGCTGGTTGAAAAGTCTGTTCCAGACGGGGTATCGGCTGCTCCAATGGATAGTAAGGGCCGCGCTAGGGTGGTGACCAATCCTTGAATTCTTCCAAGGTATACTCATATCCCAATCCGAAGGAGGTGCCATGCTTCTTGAGCTTGATGGGCTTAGCGATTCCTTGGAGATTCTTGCCAAGTCCTTTGCCAGGTTCATACCCGTACCAGTTCAATATGCTTTCGATTTTGTTATCCCACCATTTGTCCTTGTCCACGGCGTTGACTCGCTCAATGTGGTGGTAGGTTTCTCCGCCTATCTTTCTTCTTCCTCCGACTGCTAGGATGGTCTGGCGACTGTATATGGGATTGCTACCGTCGCCATGAATAATCACCTCTTGGTGATTCCACTCAAACTTCACCGCCTGATGTAGGGTTGATGCCACAGCCCCAGCGGCATGGATCCAGGGCCGTCCCAATAGCAAGTTGTAAGTTGTAAGATGCTGTCACTTGAAAGTCGACATCGAACCAAGTAGGTCCCATTTGCAGACACAAACTGATTTCCCCAATAGTGGATCTTTGGGAACCATCGAAAGCCTTGACACTGATGGCTCCATCCTTGATCTCATGCATGCTCTTTCCCAATGTTCTGAGAGTCACCAATGGACAAATATTGAGGCTGGACCCTCCGTCAATCAGAATCCGGGTGATGAAATAATCCTCGCATTGCACAGTGATGTGCAACGTCTTGTTGTGGCTTAAACCTTCTGGTGGCAACTCATCTTCGTGGAAAGTGATTTTTTGACTCTCCAATACCTGCCCTACCATATTTGCCATTTCTCCTCCCGTGGTGTTGCTCGGTACATATGCCTCACTTAGTACTTTTAACAAGGCATTCTTATGTGCATTGGAGCTTTGCGGCAGAGCTAGGATAGAGATCCGTGCCGGTGTTTTATTCAATTGGTCAATGACTGAGTATTCCTTAGCTTGTATCTTTCTCCAGAGGTCATTGGGCCTAGTTTTGGTGATGGTTTGTCGACCAGAGGTCTGCTTACTCGACTCAACCAAGTGTTCCAGAGTATAAACCCTGCCGGTTCTTGTCATACCCTGTACCGCAACTGCTTCTCCGGTTTTGGCTTTTCCTTTCTCCTTGCCTCGGCTGTGTAATCCCAAGGGATGGCCTTCGTACGGAATGGTGCTATGGCCGACATTGCTATCGGAATGGGTACCCTTGCTTTGGAAGGTAACACAGCAACTTCAAATGGCGTAGGTGCCTTCGGGGACCCCAACTCGACCTCAATCGGCCCTAGCATTTTTGCAGAAGATTGTGTTTCAAGATCAAGTGGCATGTACATGTTCACTTCAGCGTTTCTAGAAGGCTGGATCTGGACTACAATCGGATTAAGGACTGTTGGTTTCTTTGGCTCGTCACCTTCAGCGATCAATCCGATCGATCATTTGGGGTCCCAATCATCTTCTATCTCAATCGTATGAACATCGCCACCCTTGTGGTCTGGTAGAGGGTTATTACGAACATTTGGAGCAAGCTCCTTTGCCACGATGATCTTGTTGTCAATCAACGCCTGGATCTTATCCTTCAGAGAGCGGCATTCATCAATGGTATGCCCCTTCATGCCGGAATGATATGCACAGGTTTTGTTTGGGTTGACCCATTAGGAAGGATTTTTTGGGGTTATGGCAGGGATAGGGGTGATGTAACCAGCAGCTTTAAGCCTTTCATACAACTGGTCGATTGGTTCGGCAATGGCGGTGTATTGTTTGGGAGGTCTGCGGTCGAAGTTTGGTCGGGGTCTAGGGAAATTTTGGCAAGGGGGAGGTGATTGATAGCGGGCTTGTTGGGTGTTGTAGGCTTGGTAGACGTGTGCGGGTTGGGAGTATTTGGGTGAAGTAGGCTAATATGCGGGAGGTAGAGATGATCGGTAAGTAGGTGGTGGAGCTTGGTAAGAGGGCAAAGGTGCTTGGTAATTTGAGGTAGGTTGATATGTAAGAGGGGGTATTGGGTAGGTTTGGTATTTGATTGGGGATTTTGTTCTCTGTGCAACCATCACGGCACTCACATCCCTTTTCTTGGACGTGCCACCAGACTGTAAAGCCTTGTTGGTAGCCTGTAATGCTTCAAAGTTAGTGACCATACCACTTTTAATACCTTCCTCGATCCTCTCCCCTAGCTTGATGATGTTGGAAAATTTCTGGCCTTCAATCAGTATCAACCTTTCGTAATACTGTGGGTCTTGAGCCCGGACGAAAACCTGTTTATTTATTCTTCTTCTAAAGCCGGCCTAACCTTAGCAGCTTCTAATCTCCAACGAGTAGCATACTCGCGGAATGTCTCCGTGGGTTTCTTTTTCAAGTTCTGGATGTAGAACACATCTGGCGCATTCTCCGTGTTGAATCTGAACCTGTCCATGAAATCGGATGCCATTCTTGCCCAGTTCGACCACTTCTTCGGGTCTTGGCTAATGTACCAAGATAGATCATCCCCATTCAGACTTCTCATAAAGAGCTTCATGCGAACCTTTTCATCCTTTCCTACTCCGACCAGCTTGTCGCAGTATGTCCTCAAATGAACTCTAGGATCCCCGGTGCCATCGAACATTTCGAACTTGGGAGGTTTGTACCCCTCGGGCAGTTCGACATCTGGTTGAATGCAAAGGTCTTCGTAATTTAGTCCCTCGATCCCCTTGCTTCCTTCAACACCCTGAACTCGGCTAGTCAGCTTCTTGAGTTCTGCGGCCAGATTCTTGATAAGAGAGTCTTTGTCATCAGACTCAGGTGTGCTCGAGGCGGGCTGGATGGGGTGTGGTATGGTTTCCACATAGGTGAGTGATGTGAAGTTTAGGAGTTAGGATGAGGTAGTGGGGTGTTTCTTGAAGTGTGGCATGTGTTGCAGTGGTGGTGGTGAGCGGGTTGGTTTTGTGGTTTTGGGATGTTTTGTGGTGGTGTGGGATTTTGAGTGTTGGGGAGGTTGACATCTGGGGTAGTGAGGGAAAATGACAAGCTTGCCAAGTTCCGAACTTGGTCCAGTTCTTCCTGAAATTTCAATAACTTCTGCTCGAGCTGGGAGGCACTTTCCTTGGAAACCTGAATACCCTGAGGAACCTCTACCCTTTTGACTGAGTTCTCCTTTCTGATGTTGCTCAAATCTTCCATTTTTCTTTTGTTCTTGTTTATGATAGGACTCAGAGGAGGAGGAGGTGGAAGGCCTTTGGATCTTATGGAGTAAGATGACGATGCCAGAGTGCACGAACTAACCTTTGGGGAGGGGAATAAAACAAAAAGTAAACAAAAAGGTAACAAGTAAGTGAGGGTCGTAAGAAGAAAACGTTGCAATATTTAAACACATAGTGCAAGAATATAAATCGTGTCCTAATTTGGGAGCCTCGTTGTGCCCGAGGTAGGCCTAGAGACAAGTTGATTTGGAGAACTTATAATGCTAAATGCCTCATTTTATTGATAAGAATAAGACGAATCCCAAAACGACACTAAAATAGCAGAAAATAAAATGTCACTAATGGCCATTGGCCTTATTACATTTAAAGCAAAGAAAAGACTCCTAACTACTTGGTCAAAGAAGGACCTTCCCCAGACTCGACATCTTTAGCTCCATCGAACAGCTTCACCAGCTCACGTAGTCCCAACAGCAAGTAGGCTCTAGCCAAGTGTCCTCCTTCGTTTCCCTCAGCATTCTGACAGTTTTTAATCCTCTGGATGAACTTCCTTTCTAGCTCCACTAAGCCCCGCTCCAAATACCCCAATCGTTTGTTAGCGCTGACAGCCATATCTTTCCATTCTTCAATCAGCTTTTGATGGGCTTCTTGAATTTCCTGGTGCTCACTTTCGCATTCCCGAATCCTCTTGCGCAATCGATTGTACTTAACCTGTACTTCAGCCTTTTCGTCGATGACCCTGTGACCTCGAACAAGCCCGGGTTGTCCTAACCCACTATGATCGTCCTCCAACCAGCTTGGATAGTATGGAGTATAACCAGCATGGTACCTATCCGGTTCTATGGAATCCTTTCCCAGGATGATTTTGCAGTGCCACATATGCTGAGCTTGACACTTGTATGGACTATCGTCATCTTGAAAGTGGGCCCTGAAGTGACTAATTTTGTCGACCCTTGGTATAACCTGCTTTCTTCCTGCCTGCCTCATGACTCGGAGAGGGACATAAGGATAAGTTCCTCTCAGACTGATGAGTATAAGAAACGGTGCATCCCGAGATCGGACGATGAACTCTTCAGTAGGGAACCATTCGAACATCCATTGCACTCGGTCCTCTTTCATATTTTCAAACAACTCTACCCACCCTTTAGCATCTTCTGGTTGGGCAAACATGTTAGGCATATAGTTCATTCGCCTTGGCTGATGGAAGGCGATATGATCATCCCAGTCTCTGCGCAGAATCTCTTGCCGATATTCACCCTTTTGGAGGTGCTCCATGAGCCAGAGTTGGAGCAGTAAGTTACAACCCTCAAAGTGTTTGGCCCCTCGTTGACAATTTTCTAGGGCTCGATATATCTCCGCAACGACCATAGGTACTATGATAAAAGGCTGTCCGCCAATTCCTTCCATTGAAGTCTTTGTGACCATGGCCAGTCTAGTATGGATCCTAGCCTTCTTCATAAGAAACACTATCATCCCCAAAAAGTAGAACATAAAGACGAAGACTCTTCTGTGGATGTGCCCCAATGATGTGAGGGCGAATTCATCTGGGTAAGTGCGGTAAGACTTGCTATGGCCGCATCTCTCGTACAGATAGTCGAAAGGAATGTAGGAATCCTTCAAGCTGGTCAAGTCTGTGTTCTTCTTTAGTCCCATCATTTTGAGAAAACCCCTACCCTTGCGATTTTCTGGCATAAGCAAACCCGGAGTCTCCCACGGAATACCAGCTAGTCCTCCTATTTCCTCCAGCAAAGGTGTCATTTCAAGGTCCCCGAAGCGGAACACAGATCTGTCACCATCCCAGAATAGAGCTGCAGCCTCTATGATTTTGTTGTCGGGTTGGATTTCCAGAAGAGAAGGCAAATTTCCCAAGTATTTGCGGACGAGGGTCTGATCACTGGAGTGAAGGTCTCCCCACCAGCTTAGCAGCCTTGGGTGGATGTTGGTTACCATGCCGAATCTGGGGACTTCGTGCCTCATTTTCTGCAAAACAATGTGTTAGGCCCTTACCCCTGCCAGACTCGACTATTTAAATATCAATAATTGGCATAAGCAACATTTAGTTCTCCAAATAAATGCACAGACGTGGTAATGTCCGTTTGGGTTCCAAGGAAACCCAGTGGACTTTGGACAAGGCTATCTTAAAGAGTCATTATGCGGACAGCATAACTAACTCAGCTAGGTTTGACAGTGATGCATGCACAATTGAACAGAGTAAGGTTTCTATGGGGTGTTAGACCGGTACCCTTGAGCGGACAACTCAAGAGGGAAAGGCACGAAACCGTCGACTGCACCGCTGATCGACTGGTTTTACCGCAAATACGCCTTTGCCAAATTTAGGGGGTGATAATATTGGAAGGGCGCAACCACTCATTATAAGCGTTGCTATGGTATTTTGTTTGGCACGAGTGGAATATGATGTTGAATATGCAATTACAAGAATGAAACAAGTTGTCACGTATTTGCACGTTCATAAAGTAATGATTACAATAATTGCTCATAATTACAACAGTATTGAAGGAAAGCAGTAAAAGAAAGCATTAAAGAAAAGAAAACAAAGAGCCAAGTCAGTTTTGTAGTAGAAAAGAGATAAAGACATTAAATAAAGGCAATAAAGATGCAATAAAGTCACAAGTAGCATGAAATGGTAAAAGCCTAAAGAATTTCCCCAGCAGAGTCGTCATGCTGTCGATGCCCCTTTTTTCTAAAGGCGAAATCGGGTTTATGACATTTGGGCGGACAACTCTTTTCCTTTTGGGAATTGGGTTTGAGATTTAGAAGAGTCGCCACCTAATGATTAAGTGCATTAGGACACCAAGAAATTAAAAAGAGAAGAAGAACCAGAGAATGGGTAAGGGCTTGAAATTATCTAGGGGGGAAGGTGTTAGGCACCCCCAAGATCCACTAGTGTGGCTCCCGACCATGCTACAATTATGACTTTAAATAGAAACAACAAATAAACAAACAAGACAATTTCACATAACGATTACAACAAGGAAAGTATAAAAATTAAAAGCGTGTTGAAGTTTAGAAATAGGCGATTTCATAATTGTTTAAAGGATGTATAAGTGCAAAAGGGGGGTCAAATAATTGGTACAAATAAATCAAACAAAGGAGTAAAAGAGGCGGAGGTTCAGAGAAAAACAATGCTGGAAATTAAATATCTAAAAGAGACTTTTAAAGGATTGAAGTAAAACAAGGAGTTTTAAGAACCTGAAAATTTATAGCTTTTATAAAAATTCTGAAAAAAAAGAAAATAAACAAGTAAGGGGGGGGGGGGNGAGTGATCAACGGTCCAGATTTAGACGGGTAGGTGGGGAACGGGTTGGGTCGTTTGGAATTGGGTCGTGGGTTGGGTCCGGACTAAAATTGGGCTGATTAATTGGGTAGAATTGGGTCAATTTAGGGGTCAAAATTGAAATGAAATAGGTCTATAATTGAAATAGAAATGGGGCTAGATATTACATAGCCAATTTTCCCTTTTTATTAATAAAAAATAGTAAAGATGATTTTAAAAGTAAATTAAAAATACCGAAACAATTAATAGTGTATAAATATTAATTTAATAATACTGGACCCAATTTTATAATTATAAAAATGCTATTAATCGTAAAATAGGCTATAATTGCAATTATATGCAATTTAGCTTTAAAAAATACCAAATAAATTTGTAAAAATATACAAAAATCACCTTAATTATATTTTGGTGTAAATATGAGAATAAAATAAGTTATTCACCAAAACGATAAACTTTGGGAATAATTACTGACTTTTTTTTATTGCTAAAATGAACAATAAGTCGATTTAAAAAATCTTAAAAATTAGGAAAAATACCAAAACACTTAGGTATGCTTATATATGCATATATGCTATTTTTGAAAGTATTTTGTATATAAAAATTACATAGGGAAAAATTGGGTATCAACAATGTTTACCAAGCCTACAATACTCAACCATCCCACTATCAATCCCCTCCTGCGCGCCAAAACTTCCCCAGACCTTGACCAAAATTTGACCGAAGGCCTCCGAAACAATATACAACCATTGCTGAACCTATTGGCCAGTTGTATGAAAGACTCAAAACTACTGGTTATGTCACCCCTATCCCTGCTGCAACTCCTGAGAACCCTTCTCAGTGGATTAATCCAAACAAATCCTGTGCATACCATTCCAGCATGAAAGGACACACCATTGACGAATGTCGTTCTCTGAAAGACAAGATCCAAACTTTAATTGATAACAAGATTATTGTGGCAAAGAACCCGCCCCGAATGTCCGCAACAACCCTCTGCCGGACCATAAAGGCGGGGGTTTTCACATGATTGAGGTGGAAGATGATTGGGATCTCGAGGGATCCATCAGGTTGATCACAGAGGGCGGTGATCCAAAGAAGCCAGCAGTTACTCGTAACCCCATCAGGGTCCAGATCCAACCATCTGAGGTCACTGAGGTAGATGTGTCTATCCCTCTTGAGTTCGAAGCAGCTCCATCAGCAAAGGCACCCACACTATTTGAAGTTGCCATCTTGCCACCCAAAGAACGTATCCCATTCGAAATATAGGTGGCCGCACCAATCCCAGTGGCGATGTCCGTTGTGTCCTCATTCCACATAAAAGCTATACCCTGGGATTAGACAGCTGAAGCCAGGAGGAAAGTCAAGGTCAGGTTCGAAGAAACTATTGCAGCACAGGGAATGACAAGAACAGGGACAGTCTATACCCCTGAATACCTAGCTGAGTCTAGCAAGCAGGCCTCCAACCGACCACCCATCATTGAGACAGGTCCAGACGACCTTTGGAGAAAGATACAGGCTAAAGAGTACTCGGTCATTGACCAGCTGAACAAAACACCAGCGCAGATATCCATCCTCTCACTACTACAGAATTCCAAGGCACACAAGAATGCCCTGTTAAGGGTGCTGAGTGAAGCATATGTGCCAAGAAACATCACCGGCGGAGAAATGGCTAACATGGTAGGACAGGTATTGGAAAGTCACAGGATCACTTTTCATGAAGATGAGCTGCCACCTGAAGGGCTGGGTCACAACAGAGCTCTGCATATCACGGTACAATGTGAGGACTATTTCATCACCAGGATCCTGGTCGACGGGGGTTCTAGCCTTAACATCTGTCCTCTGGTAACGCTCAGGATGTTGGGTAAGGTTTGCAGGAGATAAAAGAAGGAGCAATCAACGTAAAAGCCTTTGATGGATCCCAGAGAGCCACCATCGGTGAGATCAGCCTGTGTCTTCAGATGGGACCTACTTGGTTCGATGTTGAGTTCCAAGTGATAGATGTGCCCGCGTCCTACAATATGCTGTTAGGACGCCCTTGGATTCATTCTACGGATGTTGTGGCTTCAACACTGCATCAGGCCGTGAAATCTGAATGGAATCACCAAGAAGTAATCATTCACGGTGATGGCAGCAACCCCATATACAGTCGTCAGACCATTCCGGCAATAGGGGGAAGGAGAAAGTTAGGTGGGGAAACCTACCACCACATCGAGCGAGTCAATGCTGTTGACAAAGATAAATGGTGGGAAAACAAGATCGAGAGTATATTAAACTGGAGTGGGTACGAACCTGGCAAGGGGCTTGGCAAGAACCTCAAAGGAATCACTAAGCCTATAAAACTCAAGAAACATGGCACCACTTTCGGTCTGGGATATGAGTATACCTGGGAAGAATTCAACAACTGGTCGCCACCATGGCGCGGTCCCTATTACCTACTAGAACAACCAATACCGCCTTTGGAGCAGACTTTCCAATAGGCCGACATTGTTTATGGGACAGACGAAGAAGAGGCGCTCGCAGCAATGAAAATGTTGTTTTTAGAAGACAATGACATGGATTGATGTGTTATCCTTGAGGAGGAGGGGGAGGAAGGCCCTTCCATACATGCCGTAAGCAGAGGAGCATGTCTCAATAACTGGTCTATCAGAACAACCAGAGCCCGGCGAGCCTCGGGGTAGCAAGGCTAAACAAGCATCATGCACTGTTTTTTTTACTACTAGATGATTTTCTTTTCGCAATAACATCTTCAATGTTCAAAACAATTATGAAATTTATCAAAAGCATTTTGACTCTTCTTATGAATCGACACTTATTACTATTTTTCTCTCATTTACTTCATTTATACAGCATTATTATTACTTATCTTGATGAACCAATGACTGTGACATGCAATGAGACAACGCAACAAACGGATATTGATTCAGAAGAAAATGACATACCAGATGAGATTGTCAAAGAAGTTGAAATCTTTGAGAACAGACCTAAGTCCAACCTGGACAAGACAGAAGTTGTTAACCTGGGAGATGCAAAAAACGTCAAGGAAACACGAATCAGTGTTCACTTATCGCCATCAGAAAAGAAGGAATACACAAAATTTCTAATGGAATATGAAGACATATTTGCCTGGTCATATGATGACATAACTGGTCTTAGTACTCTATTGTGGCTCACAAACTGCCAACCGATCCGACATGTCCGCCGGTAAAGCAAAAGCTCAGAAAATTCAAGCCTGATATGAGTTTGAAAATCAAGGAAGAAGTCACTAAGCAAGTCAAAGCTAAGGTTCTCAGGGTAGTTGAATACCCGACATGGTTAGCCAACATTGTGCCAGTACCAAAGAAGGACGGGAAAGTCAGAGTTTATGTCGACTACCGGGATCTCAACCGGGCCAGTCCGAAAGACGACTTCCCTTTACCAAACATACACATCCTGATCGACAATTGCGCCAAGCATGAGTCGCAATCGTTTATGGATTGTTTCGCTGGTTATCATCAGATCTGGATGGATGAAGAAGATGCTGAGAAAACAGCTTTCATTACGCCGTAGGGAATATACTGCTACAAGAGGATGCCGTTTGGCCTTAAGAATGCAGGGGCCACCTACATGAGGGCCATGACTACTATTTTCCATGATATGATACACAAGGAGATCGAGGTGTACGTAGATGATATTATCATCAAGTCCAAGAAGGCCACTGATCACATGGAAGATTTGAGGAAGTTTTTCAACAGGTTGCGGAGATACAACCTGAAACTAAATCCCGCGAAATGTGCATTTAGGGTTCCTGCCGGAAAATTACTTGGGTTTATTGTGAGCCGCCGAGGAATAGAATTGGATCCATCAAAGGTCAAGGCCATTCAGGAACTTCCACCGCCAAAGAACAAGAAGGACGTGATGAGTTTCTTGGGAAGACTTAACTACATCAGCCGGTTCATAGCACAATCTACAGTTATCTGTGAGCCAATCTTTAAGATGTTAAAGAAGGACGCCGCCACCAAATGGATCGATGACTTCCAGAAAGCTTTTGACAAAATCAAGGAATACCTATCAACACCACCAGTCTTGGTCCCGCCTGAGCCAGGTAGACCCTTACTACTCTACCTTGTGGTGTGGGACGGAGCTTTCGGTTGCGTTCTGGGGCAACATGATGAAATAAGAAGGAAGGAACAGGCCATTTACTACCTCAGCAAAAAGTTCACTCCGTACGAGGCCCGGTATTCTCTGTTGGAGCACACCTGTTGTGCTTTGACTTGGGTAGCCCAGAAGCTGAGACATTACTTCTGTGCCTACACTACATATCTTATATTAAGGATGGACCCTTTGAAGTACATCTTTCAGAAACCCATGCCCACTGGCAAGCTAGCCAAGTGGCAAATCCTGTTGAATAAATTCGACATTGTCTATGTAACTCAGAAGGAAATCAAGGGACATGCACTAGAAGATCACCTTGCGGAAAATCCCGTAGACGGAGAATACGAACCCCTGAAAACGTACTTTCCTGACGAAGAGGTATCATTCATAGGAGAAGACATTGCGGAATCCTATGATGGTTGGAGAATGTTTTTCGATGGAGCAGCAAATTTCAAGGGAGTTAGCATAGGAGCAGTTCTAGTATCAGAAACCGGTCAGCATTATTCGGTGTCCGCCAAGCTCAGGTTCCCGTGCACCAACAACATGGCCGAGTATGAAGCCTGCATCCTAGGGCTCAAGATGGCCATTGACATGAACATACAAGAGTTGCTAGTAATTGGAGATTCAGACTTACTCATACATCAGGCCCGAGAAGAATGGGCAACCAAGAACTCAAAGATACTCCCGTATCTGCATCATGTACAGAAGTTGAGAAAGAGGTTCACAAAGATAGAATTCCGACATGTTCCCAGAATCCAGAATGAATTCGCTGATGCATTGGCTACCCTGTCATCCATGATACAACATCCCGACAAAAACTTCATTGATCCCATTCCAGTAAAGATCCATGATCAGCCAGCTTACTGTGCCCATGTTGAAGAGGAAGCAGACGGAAAGCCTTGGTTTCATGATATCAAGGAATATTTGGCAAAAGGAGATTACCCGGAGCTTGCCAATCATACCCAGAAGCGCACGCTGCGGAGATTGTCTAACAATTTCTTTCATAGCGGAGGAATCCTGCATAGGAGGACCCCTGATTGGGATTATTAAGGTGTGTCGACGCAAAGGAAGCATCCAGACTACTAGAGGAGATTCACACTGGGACCTGCGGTCCACACATGAACGGTTTTGTCTTAGCCAAGAAGATACTTCGAGATGGTTACTTTTGGATGACCATGTAGACAGATTGCATCCAGTATGTCCGGAAATAACACCGCTGTCAGATTCATGCCGACATGATAAGGGTGCCGCCAAATGAGCTCAATGCAACAAGCTCGCCTTGGTCATTCGCCGCCTGGGGAATGGACGTTATTGGTCCAATTGAGCCCATTGCTTCAAACGGGCACAGGTTTATCCTAGTAGCCATCGATTATTTTACCAAGTGGGTCAAAGTAGCATCCTATAGGGCAGTGACTAAGAAAGTCATGGAAGACTTCATCCGCGACCGTATTGTTTGTCGATTCGGTATCCCAGAGTCGATCATCACTGATAATGGCTCCAACCTCAACAGTGACTTGATGAAAGCTATGTGTGAAACCTTCAGGATCAAACACAAGAATTCCACAGCCTACAGGCCTCAGATGAATGGAGCCGTAGAAGCCGCCAACAAGAATATCAAGAAGATATTGAGGAAAATGATAGAGAAGCATAAGCAGTGGCACGAGAAGCTATCATTTGCTTTATTGGGGTATCGCACCACAGTCCGCACATCAATTGGGGCAACCCCCTATATGCTGGTTTATGGTACAGAAGCCGTTATTCCCGCCGCAGTGGAAATTCCTTCCTTATGGATTATACAGGAGGCCGAGCTCGACGACCCAGAATGGGTAAAAAGTCGTTCCGAGCAGCTAGCTCTTATAGATGGGAAAAAGATGAACGCAGTTTTCCATGGTCAACTTTATCAGAACAGAATGTCCAGAGCCTTCAACAAAAGAGTCAAGCCGAGACAGTTCACACCAGGGCAGCTGGTATTAAAGAAAATTTTTCCGCATCAAGACGAAGCCAAAGGGAAGTTCTCGCCCAACTGGCAGGGGCCATACATGGTACACCGGGTTTTGACAGGAGGAGTCCTCATACTTCCAGAAATGGACGGAGAAGTTTGGCCAAAGCCGATTAATTCAGACGTTGTCAAACGTTACTATGTGTAATCTTTATGTTTTCCCTATATGATGTAATTGAACTACGCCTGACCTGATTCCCCTTTAAGAGGGGATACGTAGGCAGCCTTATGGGTTCGGTCACAATTCAATAAAAAATTTCATTTCCCCCCGAAATTGGAAACTGGGGCAAAATTTTAAGGAGGACCCTCAAAATTCCGAAGTAATTTCAGCCAGTCAGCGCGGGAAACCGTCGGAAGCATCAACCCATAAAACTGGGGCAGAATTTTGAGTAGGACCCTCAAAATTTTGTAGCAAGAGAGATCGCAATGTCTTGATCCACGTCACAGTTGTCGGTTCATCTAAAAGTTGTTTGTTAATTGTATACCTTTGTCATATTTTTACAAAAAAAAATCATGCATGTTTATTTCTGAAATCGCCTTGTTTAGCAACGCTACCCCGATGATACGTACCGTATCACCTGATCAAAGCCGAACAGGCCAAGGAGAGCCAGCAGGGATACGAACTAACCTCCCCCCTTTACAAAACTCACGATTTTTCTTTGGATGCAGGCACTTGGATTACGAAAGCATCTGACATACTATACACTCACGAGACGAACATTGTTCAGGAATACAACTCTCAGAACTGTTGCACTTACCAACATTTGCTATCCACACGCACCAGTGGCATTCTGTATGTCATGATGTCCCCAGCAGTCACGATACCGCAATCTGCTATCAGCTAAGAAAACTCTATTACCATTTCCCCTTTTATTTCTTGCATATGGCTACCATTCTGCCTTCCGAGACTAAACGTTGTCTCCCTCTGCATTTCCTGCATTGCATTAGGCTGCCATTCTGCCTTCCGAGACTAAACGCTGTCTCCCTCTGCATTTCCTGCATTGCATAAGGCTACCATTCTGCCTTCCGAGGTTAAGCTCTACCTCTATTTACATTTGCATGGCTGAAAGATCGCCACCTTATCTACATTTGCATGGCTGAAAGATCGCCACATTATTTACATTTGCATGGCTGAAAGATCGCCACATTATTTACATTTGCATGGCTGAAAGATCGCCACATTATTTACATTTGCATGGCTGAAAGATCGCCACATTATTTACATTTGCATGGCTGAAAGATCGCCACATTATTTACATTCTGCATGGCTGAAAGATCGCCACATTATTTACATTTGCATGGCTGAAAGATCGCCACATTATTTACATTTGCATGGCTGAAAGATCGCCACATTATTTACATTCTGCATGGCTGAAAGATCGCCACATTATTTACATTCTGCATGGCTGAAAGATCTCCACATTATTTACATTCTGCATGGCTGAAAGATCGCCACATTATTTACATTCTGCATGGTTGAAAGATCGCCACATTATTTACATTTGCATGGCTGAAAGATCTCCATTATTTACATTTTTGCATGGCTGAAAGATCGCCACATTATTTACATTTGCATGGCTGAAAGATCGCCACCTACTGCATTGCATGGGCTGAAAGATCGCCAACTACTGCATCTCATGGGCTGAAAGATCGTCGAATTATCCAAAGGCGTCATTGTTCGGAGGCACCATTTTCATAGCCCGAGAACGCCATGTCATGGCCTGAGGACCCCTTTTATCTTGTGCATATCATTATTCAAAGGCATCATGGTTCGGAGGCATCATCCTCATAGCCCGAGAGCATCATTTCATGGCCTGCGAATCCTTTTTCTATGCTTCATGGCCCCGGACATCATGGTCTAAGGACGTCATTCTAACCGTCCGAAGACAACCTTCATGGTCCGACGGGAATTTGCATCATGTTTAAATTTACGCACCACATATGCTTGTATTGCTTATTTGCAGGTAAACCGGCGAGCAACGGCCATCTCGACAGGAGCGATCCCGCTCCAGTTCCCGCAGCCCTATCAAACCTTAACCATTCCCCCGTCCTGAATGTTGCGTCCGGTCTTGAAAGTCTCCATCGGCATACTCCGCCGATGGATCCTGAATTACATATGGCCTGATTCCGGTAAAACCAGGGATATGTAAGCAGCTCGGAAGCCAGGGCACGGCCTAAGCCTCCTCGAACCATTTCGTTCGGTCAAAATTGGTCATCATATCTTTACCGACAACTCTTTCATCCTTCCCGGGTAAAGAGGGGCAGCTGTTGATACCCAATTTTTCCCTATATATTTTTAATATGCAAAATACTTTCAAAATAGCATGTGCATGACTATATAAGTATGCCCAGATGTTTTACTATTTTTTCTTAATTTTTAAGAATTTTTAAATTAATTTATTGTCCTATTTTATCCAGAAAAACCCAATAATTATTCCCAAAATTATCATTTTTTGGTGATTCATTTATTGGATTTTCATATTATATTAAAATGTGGCTAATATAATTTTTGCATATTTTTACAAATTTATTTAGTATTTTTAAATCTAAATTGCATATAATTGCAATATTAGCCTCTTTTAGATTTAATTGCGTTTATGTCTATAAAAATTAAGTCCAGTATTTTTAATTTGATAATTATGTACTATTAGTCATTTTAGTACCTTTAATTTATTTCCAGAAATTATTTTACTATTTTTTATAAATCAAATAGAGAAAAATGGCTATTTAAATGTTAGCCCATTTTTCATTTCAATTTTAGCCTGATTTGGCACTCCATTTAAACGCAATCTGAGGCCCAATTACCCCGACCCAATTCCAAATTAATCCTACCCAAACCCATATTCATAACCCAACCCGGATCCCCTACCTAATCCTAGCCGTTGATCTAAATGATCAACGGCCAATATCGGCCCTTACCTTTTTTAATCTCAAACTACCCCCTAACCCTAACCATTTCACACACTCCGCCGCCTCTGAATCCCTTTCTCTCTCAAACGCCTCTCAAACCCAGCCGCTGCCATCAAACTCCAACCCTGAAACCTCCCAAATCCATGGCTTCCAAGGCCATCGAAGACCTGTATCCACCTCTTATAGCTTCTACATGTCCGGTTATCCTGGTTTCAAGGCTAGATCCTGGAAAGTTCGGTCCAGACCTTGGTCGTTTTCAGTTTATGACTGTTCTCCGGTCGTCTCTGACCTTTCTCCGGCCAGCCATGGCTATTCGAGTCTGACTCTTGACTCTCCTGCTTAGATCGATGGCTTTTCAAAGCCTTTCTCACCATTTGGGTTTCTTCTGAAGCCCTGACCTTTAAGGTTCTTCCGATTTTTTTTAGATCTGTGTTTGCTCTAAACTTCTAAATATTTTTTAAAAGTTTCTCCTAAAACTCTACCTTCAAAACCCCTTATCTTTTCTGATTAGGGTTTTTGCTAAGTTATTTCGAAGCTTTCTCTGATTTCTGACATGTTCTGTTGTGTTTCCTTATGTCGTTCTTCTACTGGAGTTTGCATGGTAAAAGCCTTAATTTCTTTTGAGGTTTCTGAATGTATTTTTGTTAATATTTGTTTGATTTATTTATTTTTCATCCCTAGACTCGATTGGTGTTGAAAACCTAAGTTTGGGTTCATTCGAGTTTTTGAGACTATTTGTTGTGTGATTTACTTGTTCGTCATCTTTGAGTTCGATTGGTTTCAAAAACCCTAATTTCTTTTGGGGCCTATTCGAACTTCTGAAGGTGCTTGTGCAACTCATCTGTTTGTAGGTGCTTGACTGGATTTGAAACCTTTTTGTTTTAGCATTTGTTTCTTTTTGTGATTTTGACTTCCTGCTCATTGAAACTCGACTATACTTTTTCAGAAGGGCCTTTTTACTTAACACTTTGCATGCTTCTGATACTCTCTCTTCTCTCTGTTACTAAGTTAATGAAATTGACCTATGTGACTACCATGTTTCGATAGTTCACTGTCTACTGACTATGTGGTTGTTATTGCATGCTGTTTCTCTTTGCCATAGTTTGGCCTCGCATGCCTAATGTTTATGCACTCTATTTATATGTTGAATTCCCCTCTGAAATGACCTTCAATTTTGGACTGATTTCAAACCATTCCTTGTGAAATTCTGATTGCACTTGTATGTTAGGTAATTGATTCTTTCCTTGTTTTGCCTTACTGATTTCCCTGTTTCTTGGTCTAATTTGAACACTTTCCTGTGAACCTCTGATCCCTACTTTTCTACTTAATTTGATTAATTCCCTTACCTTGGTTACATGGATATTTGATTCTTACCGACCTTTCCTTGTTTAGAATCTAATGAACCTAGTCTCTATTACATATTGTGTACTTGTACTATACTGAAAATATTTCCTTATTTATTATATTCAGCCTTGTGTGATTTCTTTCCTTACTTAGTATTTGCATGTTACCGTTTAAAGTTAACTCCTTAATTAAAGGAAGTACTTATACTGATTTGATTTCAATTAGCACATAGTTCCATAATTACTGCTAAACTATGATTCTTGCCTTATTTTCTACCTGTTTTCAAACTATAAGTACCTTGCTCTCTCATTAACACAAGGACACGAACACTTTTGATTTAAAAAAACTCGCACTTACACTAAAAACACTCTCTCTTGCTTTACTACTTGCACTGTGACCTATTTGAAAGCCAAAGCTATATTTCAAAGTCCTGCAGCTTTTCTTTACTACATTTTGCTTCTTTAAACTGGTATGTTCTAATTAAGTTTTCAGCATCAACAACAACTTGGTTACTTAATGTTTTTTTTTTTTTGCAATCTAGTCTGCCTGCTGCTTGTATCTATTTCAGTATCTTTATTTAGCATGCTGTAATTTCTTTTCCCTTGTTCTGAATCAGTGCAGTATGAATCCTAAATCCCTACCCCAATCTGTTTGGTGCTTATGGATGGTTTGGGGCATGACAACATCGAATATTGCTGAACATGACTCAAACTTGGTCCTCCTAGGATCATTACCTCTATGTTACCATTATATGTGTGTGTTCTAGTTGATTTATAGGCATGACAGCACCCCTGTTGCTGTGCATGCCTGGCAAAAGGAAGAAACAGATGGAAAACCTTGGTTCCATGACATCAAGGAATATTTGGCAAAAGGAGAATATTCGTAGCATGAAAACCACACCCAGAAATGCACACTTTGGAGATTGTCCAATCAGTTCTTCAGGAAATTTGTACAGAAGAACTCGTGATTTAGGATTGCTAAGATGTGTGGACGCAAAAGAAGCTTCTAAACTACTTGAGGAGATACATGCTGGGACCTGTGGCCCGCATATGAATGGTTTTGTATTGGCCAAGAAGATACTCAGAGCCGGTTACTTTTGGACGACCATGGAGACCGACTGCGTCCAGTATGTCCGCAAATGCTACCAATGTCAAGTGCATGCTATATGATAAAAGTGCCGCCAAATGAGCTCAACACAACAAGCTCGCCTTGGCCATTTGCCGCCTGGGGAATGGATGTCATCGGTCCGATTGAGCCCACTACTTCAAACGGACACAGGTTTATTCTTGTAGCCATTGATTACGTCACAAAATGGGTAGAGGTTGCATCTTACAGAGCTGTAACCAAGAAAGTCGTCGCAGACTTTGCAAAAGACCACATTGTTTGCCGATTCGGAGTTCCTGAGTCTATTGTTACTAATAATGCCGCCAACCTCAATAGTGATCTGATGAAAGCCATGTGCGAAACTTTCAAAATCAAGCACAAGAATTACACAGCCTATAAACCTCAGATGAATGGAGCCATAGAAGCCGCCAACAAAAACATTAAGAAGATACTAAGGAAGATGGTAGAAAACCACAAACAATGGCACGAGAAGCTACCTTTCGCTCTGTTGGGATACCGCACCACAGTTCGCACATCAACCGGGTCAACTCCCTACATGCTGGTTTATGGTATCGATGCTGTCATCCCGGCCGAGGTAGAGATTCCTTCTTTAAGAATCATACAGGAAGCCGAACTCAGTGACGCGGAATGGATAAGGAGCCGCTACAAATAATTGGCCCTTATACGCGGGAAAAGGATGAATGTAGTATGCCACGGTCAACTTTATCAGAACAAAATGTCCAGAGCTTTCAACAAAAGGGTCAAACCAAGACAATTTGCACCAGGACAGTTGGTGCTGAAGAAGATCTTCCCACATCAAGATGAAGCCAAAGGGAAATTCTCTCCCATCTAGCAAGGTCCTTACATGGTTCACAGGGTACTGATAGGAGGAGCACTCATACTTGCAGAAATGGATGGAAAAATTTGGCCAAAACCGATCAATTCAGACGCAGTCAAAAGATATTATGTTTAGACTATTTACATTTACTCATCCGATGTAATTGAACTACGCTTGACCTGATTCCTGTTTAAGAGGGGATACGTAGGCAGCCTTATGGGTATGGTCATATCATAATAAAATTTCCATTCCCCCCCCCCCCCAAGATCATAAACTGGGGCAGATTTTTGAGGAGGACCCTCAAAATTCCGGAGTAAGTCCAGCCAACGCCAACATATGCCAGACGATCAGAAATCGGTTAAGAAACTGGGGCAGAATTTTGAGAAGGATTCTCAAAATTCCGAGGAAGGCTCAACAATACTCGTTACTCGCAAGCGGCCGAAGGATCATCTACCAAACTGGGGCAGAATTTTGAGGAGGGCCCTCAAAATTCTAACATAAGAAAGCTGCAGTGTCTCTGAACCTAATATTTCAATATGTTTCTAAATAACTCTATTTTTATCAATAATTGCATATTTTTGAAAACTTTATTTTTTCGTAACAGTTAGGTGTTACCCGGGAAAACTCAAAAGGCCTCCAGAACGGAGCAAAGCAAGGCCAGTGGATAGAAGCACGAACCAACCTCCCCCCAAAAAACTTACAATTTTTCTTTGAACGCAGGCACATCTGACGTAATGATAACATCCGCAAATATATACACGTAACAAGATCACTGCCAATCAGGCCATCAAACATCGAATATATCTCCAGCTAAGACATATGCCACTCTTATTGCTACTCGCTCTTTGCATGGGACTAAGCCCTGTCCCACATACTTTCATGAGGCTAATCCTTGCCTCCCTATTTGCATGAGGCTAATCCCTGCCTCCCTACTCGCACGAGGCTAATCCCTGCCTCCCTATCTGCATGAGGCTAACCCCTGCCTCCATACCTACATGAGGCTAATCCTTGCCTCCCTAATTGCATGAGGCAAATCCTTGCCTCCCTAATTGCATGAGGTTAATCCTTGCCTCCCTACCTGCATGAGGCTAATCCCTGCCTCCACACCTGCATGAGGCTAATCCCTGCTTCCATACCTGCATGAGGCTAATCTTTGCCTCCCCACATTTGCATAAGGCTAATCCTTGCCTCCCTAATTGCATCAGGCCAATCCCTGTCTCCCAAATTGCATGAGGCTAATCCTTGCCTCCCTATCTGCATGAGGCTAATCCCTGCCTATATCTGCATAAGCCTAATCCCTGCCTCCCTAATCGCATGAGGCTAATCCTTGACTCCATACCTCCATGAGGCTAATACTTGCCTCCCTAATTGCATGAGGCTAATCATTACCTCCCTAATTGCATGAGGCTAATCCTTGCCTCTCTACCGGCATGAGGCTAATCCTTGCCTCCACACCTGCGTGAGGCTAATCCCTGCCTCCATACCTGCATGAGGCTAATCTTTGCCTCCCCACATTTGCATAAGGCTAATCCCTGCCTCCCTATCTACATGAGGCTAATCCCCGCCTCCCTATATGCATGAGGCTAATCCTTGCCTCCCTAATTGCATGAGGCTAATCCTTGCCTCCGTAATTGCATGAGGCTAATCCTTGCCTCCCTACCTGCATGAGGCTAATCCGTGCCTCCACACTTGCATGAGGCTAATCCCTGCCTCCACATTTGCATGGGACTAAGCACTGTCCGCCCTTGCATAAATATTGCTCTATTCTGGTATTATCTATTTGCTTTTCTATCGGGCTAAGCTCTGCCCTTCATTTCACAAGACTAAGCCTTGTCTTGTTAACATCATATTATTGCACCTCATAGGCTGAAATATGGCCAATCTATCCAAACGGGCCATAGTCTAAAGACATCATCCTCATAGCCGGAAGGTACCATGCCATGGCCTGAGGATCTCTCAAATTTACATATCATTATTCAAAGGCGTCATGGTTCGGAGGCATCATCTGCATGGCCCAAGAACACCGTTTCACGGCCTGCGAATCCCTCACTAAACAATTTATGGCCCAGGACATCATGGTCCGAGGACGTCATCCTTAACCGTCCAAAGACAACTTTCATGGTCCAAAGGGAATCTGCATCATGTTTAAATTTCCACACAAATCTATGTCTGTAGCATCTCTTTATCTGCAGGTGACCAGCAAGCAACCGCTATCCTAGCAGGAGCGACCTCGCTCCAGTTCATTCGACTATCTCAAACTTAACCGTTCACCATCACCGCTCCCGCACCTCGTGTCCGTTATTGCAATGACTTCATCGGTATATTCCGCCAATGAATCCAGAACTACACATGTCCTGATTCCTGTAAAACTAGGGATATGTAGGCAACTCAAGACCGAAGTTCGGCCTCTATCTTTCAAAACATCCCATTCGATCAAAATTGGCGATCATTTCTTTACCCGAAAACTCTTTCATCCTTCCTGGGTAAAGAGGGGCAGCTGTTGATACCCAATTTTTCCTCATATATTTTTAATACATATATATACTTTCAAAATAGCACATATGTAGTTATAAGCATGCATAAGCATTTTTATAATTTTTCTATAATTTTAAAAGCTCCAAATCAATTTATTTCTTCTCTTTTTATTTATATAAATATCCAATAATTATCCTTCAAATTACTTTTGTGATGATTTATCCATCTAAATTCATTATTTATGCCAACATAGTGTTAATATTTTTAGTGCATTTTTGTAATTATATTTACATTTTTAGGCTAAATTGCATATTTTTGCAATAATAGCCTATACTAATGTATAATTACATTATTTATGCATAAAATGGTCTTCCATATTTTCAAAATGTTAAATAACTATTTTAAATCATTTTAATACACAAAGATATTTTTGGTATTCATTTATTATTTATTTTTTTTATAAATTATTTAGTTATCAAAAATAGCTATTTAAAATCTGGCCCTATTTTATTTCAATTTTGGTCTTAATTTAACCCAATACCTAGCCCAATTTTAAACCCAAAATATACCCAGCCCAATACAACCCGGGCAAATCTTGGCCCTTGATCATTGTGATCAACGGTCCAGATTGACCCTTACCTAAAATAAACCAAACTACCCCCCAAAACCCTCTCATTTCCTCACCAAACGCCGCCCTGAAACCCCTCTCCTCTCTCAAAAGCTCTCAAACCTAACCCTAATCGGACCTCACCGTCACTCATCTATGGCTATCTGTGGTGGCTTCTCACCACCCCCCAGGCCTCTAGTAGCCTCTCTTGTACTAGTATCACCATCTCCAGGGTCCTCAAGGGATCAGGGTTAGTTTGTTTGCATCTATGGCCATTTCTCGCATGTTTCAGGCTGTCCTGGTTTGATTCCGAATGAGATATTTCTATATCTATGGGTTTCTAGGTTTGCTTCTTCATCTCTGTGATTGTTCTTCTTAAAACCCTAATTTCTTTCTTCTGAACTTCTTAGATCTGTATAGATCTGAGATGGTTTGGACCTATTTCATATGAGTTTTACAATAACCTTTTGGTTTTTTACAAGAATCGTATAATTTTCGAATAATTTTTCGTTTTTTTTAAACTAGGGTTTCCGGAAATTTCTTTTTCCAAAACATTTGGTAATTTTGAGTGTTTAATCTTCTATTTCTATATGTTTTAACCGATTTCATTAGGATTGCTCTAATCCTTAACTCGTTTATACTAAAAGCCCTAATTTTTTTGACATTCTTCGTTTGGTTTCTAAGTACTGGTGTACTGACTGTGTTCTTGCCTTGGTTCTTGTGATTTTTTCTTCAGCCATTTAGATGTCTTGTGATTTTCTTATCCTAATATGCCTCTACTAAGTTTCTTAGTTCAACTTTTCTATGTTTGTGTTCATTCTGACTATTCATGTTAAGACCTATATCTTTCTCCTTAAATCAGTGTCGTTTTCTTGATTTAACAATTTGTTTCGTTAAAATTATGTGTCGAATCCTGACTATTCATTTCTTACCTTATTTTGTCTGCGAAACTTGCTGACTCTTTACGTGATTTTCCCTTTGATTGAACCATTGATTATTCTGAAGTTCTTATTTTCTGGTTTGATTTGAACTATTTTCCTTAACAAAACTTTTGATTCTTACCTCTCTACTCGATTTGATTGAACTTCTTGCCTTTATTAGTTTTCCCTTGTCTTATTTGTTATTTTGCTAATTCTTACTGATTGTTTCCTCAATTAAAACTCCTGCTCATTCACCCCTAATTACCTACTCTGTACTTAAGCCGTACTCGATTTCCTTCCTTAAATATCTATCCTGCTTTTACCGTTGATTGATTATCCCTTGATTAAAGGGAAGACTTACTGATTTTACATGTGATTGATTTCATGAATTTCCCAGATTGCTACTTAATTGATCCCTTACCTTATTTTGTTTAACTCTTGATTACTATATAAACTCCCTCCTATTCTCACTTCAGACACGAACAACAGTTCAAAAAAACTACACTTTTACACTCTAAAAAGGCTCTCTTTCTGCTCTCTTTGTCACTTGTGATCTTTGTTATTCTAGCTGGCTGCAAGCCAAGGCTGGAAATTGCACAATACCTTGCTCACATCTTGCGTTTTCTTTCTTTAACTAGGTATGCTTCTGATTAATTTTTTTTAGAATCAAAACCTATGTGTTTATTTAATTCTTAGTTCATATGGCCTAAGTCTATTCATGTTTCTGTTTACCGCTTATCCAAGCATGTCTAATACTGTCTATCATAAATTCTTGCATGTTCTGTCTCACTCCTGCTAAGTTAGTCAATCTCTTTAAAGTGATTCTAGTTGTGTGGTTTAGATGTCTTCAACATGTTTTTCTGTTGTGATCTTTGCTGCATGACCTGCATTCTACCTACTAGTTCTATAGAACCCCCTCAAAACCCTATGTGTCCTGTTGTCTGTGTGCTCCATTAAGGTGTACTCTCTATGTTCCCAATCCCTCTTCCCTTTGTGTGAAAGTTGCTTGCCAAAGTTACTTCCTAAAGCTTGTTTGTTCTCTGCATTGTGTTCTGATTGCAAAGTTGCTTCTTTACACTTTCCCTCGAACTGTTTTATCACTAATGGTTTTTAGAAGTTCTTTTTCAGTCCTAAAACCTTTCTATTAAACTCTTTCAAACCATTATGCACTTCCACTTACTCTTAGAATACTAGGTCCAGCCCCTCTGATATGTGTACTGCCTTGAGATCCTTGAGATCTCTCTGAACTCTGGAATTTCCGCACTGCACCTAAATTAGTTATTATTTGAAAAAGGTCTAGGTGTGAGCACTTCCCGGGACCCTTGAGGTCCTTAGGGAACTCTGATACACCTAGACATGAAATTGGCTATGGAACTTTGGCATTTGAGACTACTAGAGGCTTGGAAATCATTTGGGCCTACTGCAGGCTCCTTATATCTTAGCTTCTATTTTATTTATGTAATTTATATTCAGTTTTGACTCTGTAATAATTATTGTAAACAAACATTGGGGTGATTAGTGAAAAGGGGTGGGTAGTTGCATATTGTGGGTAAAATCGGGTAGATAACATGCCTTTAGGGTCTATTTCAATTCAAAAAATGTGTTTTTTAGATAATATGCCTATAGGATCTGCTTTGGTTTAAATGGATTCTGCATGCTTTATTTTCACACAATTAGAAGCCATGCTTATAGGATCTAAATTAGCTCTATAATTAGATATCATGCCTATAGGGTGTAAAGTAATTGAAGTTCAGTTTCCATTACAGCACGTATTCAAATTCATCCCCTTAGAAATCATGTCTATAGGATTAAGACCGTCTTTAATAGAATTCATGCCTATAGGATCTAAGATCGGCCTAACTTTTACTCACGCCTGGAAGTTCTGAATCAGATTAACTAACCTACTCGTTTCTCAATCAATATTAGTAGAAAGCATGCCTATAGGATTCAAATCGCCCCTTGGAAACTGTTTACTGTTTTACGGCATTCCTGATCAATAATAGATACCATGCTCATAGGACGTCACTGTTATACGTCTAGGCAAGCCTATAGGGCGATTAAAATTCTGCAACTGTAAAACCATATTCTGTTATCTGTGATTGCTCATATTCAACAGGTTTAAAATCAGTAGGCAAGCTAAATAGGTCTTTGACATTTTGGTCCTAATTCAATACTGTATACTCTCAGCTCACCTAGATATCATGTTCTAAGGTTTCTCTCTTAAATACCTGAAACTGTTGTTTGAGACGTGCACTTATTTGTTCTGCTTGTGGAGGTTAAATGTGAGCCTTTAATTGTTCCCCCTTTAAATGTAGTCCTAATTGTTTTGGTTGATGCTTAGACTTTTCTCCTTTAAACACCTTAGGATGATCTAGAACTACCTAAATTAGAGGTCCTAAACACCTCCAGGGCCACAAGGAAGGGACGGGTAAATCACGCATAGGATATCTTTAGAGGTTGCTAGAATGCTTTAGGCTATGACCAAGGGGAGGGAATTGGGTAGTAAGGAGATGATGACTACGCGCTAATGTCACGTGTAGCCCCTCATCGAGGAGTGATTACCGTACATTCTGTGGGTGTTATCCTGTAGGCTAACCAACCTAGGACCCCTCTTTCCCAATTTCCGTTGTTTAAATGAATTTACTTTTCTTTATATATGCGCAACTTGTTCAAATCTTTTCCCTTGTTTCATTACTTGAACCATACATGTGCTTAGAATGTCAAAACATTCCTTTACTTGCAAGTATGTGTTTATCTATTAAAATGACTAATTCACATGAGTTTAAGTTCAGCCGGGACCCACCGTTGTGGACCACGAGGGGTGTCTCACACCTTCCCCTCAAGGTTATTTCGAGCCCTTACCCTAAATCTCTGGTAATGCAAACTAGTCCATGAGTTAATTGCTCAAGGTGCCCTAACGCACCATAATTCATTAGGTGGCAACTCTTTGAATACCCAATTCCTAAAAGGAAAAGAGTTATTCCCCCATGAAATGTCGAAACCCGGACGTTCTCCGCGAGGAGGAAAAAAGGGGGCACGACAGCATGGCGACTCTGCTGGGGATTATTTAGGCTCTTACCATCACAAACTTATTTTTGTGAATTAGTTTAAGCATGCTCTATCCCCTGTACCCTTTCCCCTTATTTGAATTTAACTGCTTTCAAGCATTTATGATTTCTTTTATTTCTTGAAACTGACTTGTCTCTTTGTTTTCTTCTTCTGTAACTGTCTTTCAATTATTTAAATACTGCATTTATTATTTTCTTACGTGCAAATACTTGATAACATGCTGTTATTGTTGCATATACTCCACATCATACTCCACTCGTACGTATCAAAATCCTATAGCAACGCTTGATGAGTGGTTGCGCTCTTCCAATTTATTACCCTTGAATTCAAAAAGGCTTATTTGCGGTAAAACTAGTCGATCAGCGGTGCAGTCGACGGTTTCGTGCCTTTCCCCCTCAAGTTATCCGCTTGAGGGTACCAGTCTAGACCCCTATAGTAACCTTACTCTGATCGTAATTGTGCATGCATCATGGTCAAACCTAGTCGGATTAATATGTTGTCCACATAATAATCCTTTAAGACGAGCCTTATTTAGAAGTTCACCGAGTTTCCATAATCCCAACGGACACAACCACATTCTGTGCATTAATTTGGAGAACTAAATGCCAATATGCCAATCATGAATGTACAAATAGTTGAGTCTGGTGGGGAGAAGGGACTAACCCTTTTGTTTTGCAGAAAATGAGGCACGAGGTCCCCAGATTCGGTATGGTTAGCAACATTCCACCATTGCTACTAGATTGGTGGGAGGACCTTTCCTCAAGTGATAAGAAACACGTAAGAAAGTACTTGGGAAATTTACCCTCTCTACTAAACATTGAGCCAAACAATAGGTTGATCGAGGCTGCCACTTTGTTCTGGGATAGTGAAAGGGCTGTGTTCCATTTTGGCGACATAGAAATGATGCCACTTCTAGAAGAAATTGGAGGACTTGCGGGATTGACTTGGGATAGCCCTGGGTTATTGGTGCCGGAGAACCGTACTGGTAAAGGGTTTTTAAAGATGATGGGGCTGAAGAAAAATGCTGACTTGGGATTCCTGAAGGAATCTTACATACCCTTCGAATATCTATATGAGAGGTATAGCCATAGCAAGTCATATAGTACCTTCCATGACGAGCTCTCTATCACTTCTCTGGGCCACATCCACCGCAAAGTGTTCGTGTTCATTGTGTGCTTCTTGGGCTTGATAGTATTCCCAATGAAAAGGGAAAGAATCCACACTAGGTTGGCTATGGTCGCCAAGACTTTGATGGAAGGGATCAATGGAAAGACATACACCATAGTCCCCGTGATCATAGCCGACATCTACAGGGCTCTGGAGCGTTGTCAAAGAGGGGTCAAGCATTTCGAGGGTTGTAACCTGTTGCTGCAGTTGTGGTGGCGGTTGAAAAAGGACAGTGTTCAGTATGTGGGCAGATGTCTAAATTGCCAGCAGGTTAAGTATGAGCATCAGAGGCCAGGTGGCCTACTTCCGCAGATGGTTATACCGGAGTACAAGTGGAGCGCATCATTATGGACTTCATAGTTGGGTTGCCGTGGACGTTGAGGAAATTTGATGTTTTTTAGGTTACTGTCGACAGGTTGACCAAGTCGGCGCACTTTATTCCAGTAGTGATTACGTACTCTTCGGAGAGGTTGGCCTAGATTTATATTTAGGAGATTGTCTGGTTGAATGGCGTGCCTATTTCCATAATTAAGATAGAGGTCCTCAATTCACTTCACATTTCTATAGAGCAGTACGGAGTGAGTTGGGTACCCGGGTAGAGCTCAGCACGCCCTTTCATCTGCATACCAGCGGGCATTCAGAGTGGACAGTTTAGATCCTGGAGGATATACTCAGAGCATGTGTGATTGATTTCGGAGGGTAGTGGGATCGATTCTTACCTTTGGCTGAGTTTTCTTATAAGAACAATCATCAGTCGAGCATCGAGATGGCTCCATTTGAGGTTTTATATGGTCGGTGATGTCGTTCCCCTATCGGTTGGTTTGAAACCGACGAGGCTAGGTTATATGGTACATATTTGGTAAGGGATGCCTTGGATAAGGTAAGGTTGATTCAGGAGCGACTTGACATAGCCCAGTCCAGGCAGAAGAGCTACGCAGATTAGAATGCGTGTGATTTATCATTTATGATGGGTGAGAAGGTTCTCTTGAAAGTCACACCGATAAAGCTTATCATGAGGTTCAGAAATAATGGAAAGGTGAGTCCGAGGTTCATTTGTCCATTTGAGGTATTGGAGCGAATTTGAGAGGTTGCTTACAGGCTTGCTTTACCTCCTAGTCTATCAGGAGTTCATCCTATTTTTGACGTATCTGTGCTCCAGAAGTACCATACCAATAGGTCGCATATGTTAGATTACAGTACAGTTCAACTAGATGAGAGCTTGAGTTATGAAGAGCAGCCTGTTGCTATTGTAGCTAGGCAGGTCCACCAGTTGAGGTCTAAGAATATTTTAGCGGTAAAGGTCTAGTTGAGGGGTCAACCAGTCGAGGAGGAGACTTGGGCGACCGAGGAGGACATTCGGAGAAGATATCCACATTTATTCAGCACTCCATGTATGATTCTAGACCCGTTCGAGGACGAACGTTTGTTTAAGAGGTGGAGAATTTAATGACCCCACCGATCGTTTTGCTTTCTAGATCCTCATTCCCCTATTTAAGACTTCCCGTATGTTCTATTACTACTTTGAGAATTACGGGAATGATTGGTTTGGTTTTTGAAAGGGTTCTGATTGAATTCGGAACACTTAGTTCCTTACTAGTGGCCAAAGGTGGCCAAGTTTGACTTGAATCAACATTTCAGGTAAATGACCTTGGAACAGGGATTTGATGGTTCCAAATGGGTTTTATGATGATTTTGTACTTGGGCGTGTGTTCGGATCGAGTTTCGGGTGATCCGAGAGCGATTTGACGCTTAATGTTGAAAGTTGGCGCCTTGGAAGTTTTATAGTTGCTTAAATTGGTTTGAAGTAGACTTTGGTGTTATCGATGTCCGTTTGGGATTTCGAGCCTAGGAATATGTTCTTACGGTGATTTTTGATTTGTGCGTAAAATTTGGCGTCATTCCGAGTTGTCTAAGTATGATTCGCCACGTTCGGAGAAGTTGAAGAAGTTTGAAGTTCATAAGTTGATTAATTTAGTTCTAGGGTGCGATTCGTAGTTTCGATGTTGTTTCATATGTTTCGAGACTTCGAGCAGGTCCGTATTATGGTTATGGACTTGTTGCTGCAGTTGAACGGGGTCCTGGGTGGCTCGGGTGTGTTCAGACCACCCGAAGTTAAGTCCGAAATTGCAGAAATTGCTGGTGTCGATTTCCTTCTTCGCGAACGCAGATATATTCTCACATTCACGGCGAAGGATTTGGTCTTGGGGAGATTCTGTGCTTCGCATCCGTGAAGACTGGGCCGCGTTCGCGATGGGAGAGAACTGCAAAGCTTCACATTCGCGAAGTGTATGTCGCGCGCGATCGCACAGAAGAAATTGAGACTGGGGGATGGCAGGCTGGTACCCTTCGCATTCGCGAAGGGTTGGACTGGTTAGACTTCGCGATCGCGAGGCCTCTGTCGCGTTCGTGAATGGGAAAATCGCGTTCCCGTAATTCGGGCACGTGGGCCCGAGGGAGGCTTTTAAGGACTTTTGAATTTTTGTTGGGTAATTACTCTAATAGATGAATTATGAACTTTTGAGCATATATTGATTAGTTTGTACGACCTTTGGCTAGTTTCGGATCGCTCGGCATCGATTTGGGGCACTTAGTGAGGTTGAAAGGCCGAGTAGTGAACTTGGAAGAGAGGTAAGTCTCTTGCCTAACCTTGTAAGAGGACATTATCCCCGTAGGTGTATCAATTGTTATTTGTTAATAATTGTGGGTGTTACGTACGCACGAAGTGACGAGAGTCCGTACGTAGGTAAACTCATGTTTATGTCTGGGTAGACTTAGGACTTTATCATGCTATATTTATATTATTTGTACCCAATTTGTTATTTTAATTAATTGAATTTATAATTGAAATTTGATTAAGGATTATGTTAGGCTAAGATTCATTACTTTGAGTTTTGGCGGATTATTCGATTGCTGATAGAAAATTATGCTTCTTGATGTACCTATTCTGGTGTTGTAACTATATGACCCGTAGTTCGAAGAGTTTTTCTATTCTTGTGGATCGGGACGAACGCCTCAACAGTATATTTAAGATGCATCTATGGTTCGTGTCCGTCGATCCTCGGCAGTGTACACGATTATTTTGGATCGGGTCGTACGACCTCGGCATAACTCGTGTGTAATATTGTTAGGAGTCAGAATATAGATGATATTTCCTTCATGACTTGAGATTTGATAATTATTTGATGGCCCTTATTTGTTGAGGTGGCATGTGATATTTGGGGATTTTAAAATGATATTATGGTAAAGGATCACGTTATTTACTGTTTCTTATTCCACTGTCACTGATATATTTCATGCCTATTTACAATTCTTGTGCTTTATTTATTGACCACTAGTACGTGTCGATGTAGACCCCTCGCAACTACTTATTCGAGGTTAATCTTGACACTTACTATGTACGCATGGATTTACGTACTACACTACACTTCTGCACTAAAAGTGCAGGTTCTGAGGCAGGTACATCTAGTGGCCATTCGGGCGCGCATCCCCATTATCCAGAGACCTACTGGTGAGCTGCTTCCCATACTCCAATCTGCAGTACCCGGAGTCTCCTCCTTGTTGTATTTACTATTTCTATCTATTTTATTTCAGACAGTAATTATAGGGATTTTGTATATTCTACTAGATTGCTCGTGCACTCGTGACACCGAGTTTTGGGAATTTTTAGTAGATGCTTATGGTTTTGCCTAACCTTATTACTATTTCACTTTAATGAATTATTTATGTGTTATATCACTATGATCTTTTGTACCTAGTTCCTTATTAAATAAAATTCATGATTTTAAAGTAGTAAAATAAATATTTAAATGGATAGTCCATGCTTTGGCTTTCCTAACGGCGATGTTGGGTGCCATCACGGCCTATAACTGGAATTGGATCGTAACAGATATTTTCCTCTAATCAAAAGAAAATGGTTGAATTGCAGGTGTGCTGGAAAATTTAAGTTCAATGAAGAAAATGACTCTAAAAAGAGATGTTCTAGCCAAATTTAGTAAAGAGGAGAAGTTCTGAGAAAAGTATGGCCCGTAAAATTACAACTACGACCACAAAAGAGATTGCGATAAGCAAAAGAAGGAATGCAGCCGCAGAGGAAGAACTGAAACTTCAGGAACTTTTGGCAGAAGTGCATTCCGCAGAATAAAATATGCGATCGCACTTGGTCCGCAAAATAGGTTCGCACTGACAAGCTTGAAAGATCAGAAAATAAGCAGTTAGACAAGTATGAAGCCTCCTCAAATGCGGTTCCCAAAACTTAAAGTGCAGCCGCAAAAGCTGATGTACGACCGCAAAAGCTGAAGTGCGACCACAGGACTTCCCGTAGTGAAAGCACAAGCAATGTCAATCTAGCAAAGCGCAGACCGCAAAGCCAATATGCGGTCGCGAACCCTCCGAAGGGCATTTTTGTCAGAGATTTTGGGAGCCGTATAAATAGAACTTTATGACTTTTTTAGGGTATCTTTTCATTGTAGCGGCTAGGAGTTTGTTATTTTTAGCTATTTTGGAGCAAGTTTGAGCTATAATTGGAGAAGATCACCTACTCTTTCATTTACTTTTGGTTTTATATCTTTGATTTCTTCTTATTTCCATCTTTTTATGTCTCTTAGTATGAGTAGCTCGACTTTTATCTAGGATTGTGATCCAACCCAAGTGTTTAAATCTTATGGGTTATAAATATTATGCTTGCTATTGATTGGGTTAGTATTATTTAGCCTTGTTTATGCTAAGTCGGAATTGATGGTTGCAAATAACCTTGTTCTTACTTGAGAAAGAAGAACTTAGTCTAGGAAAACTTAGCTAACAAGAAATTGAACTATTTGAGTTATTGATTAGTTTAATTAACGGATTTGAACTAGAGATAAGGATAATCTAACTTTGGCTCATATTCAATTGCACTTATAGCTACCATTTGGACTTTAGAAATCTATATTGGGTATAATCACTCCTTAACCGAGAGGTATTGAGTGAGTACTTGAGTATTGAGAGTCATAACAACCCCGATCTATGAAACACGCATAAGTTGACTTTACCCATTAGATTTACACCTAGGTTAAGATTAAAACCCTAGGATTTTCTCTATTTGATAAAATTTCAAAAATATTTTGCTTATTACTTGTTTGCTAGCTTAGTTCACAAATCATATTAATTTAACTAGTGAAATTGATACCCACGTTTGTTTGAAAGATAAATTGAATTATTTCAAGTTTCTCACTTAAGTGTTTACCATAACACCCATATTAAACTCCTTGAGGTTCAACCCCGACTCGTGTTGGGTAATTATTATGGCAACGGCCATTTTCATATTCCTTATTTGGGGTGTGACTTGAACGTGATCAATTTTTGACGCCGTTGCCGGGGAGTTTACGGTATTAGCTATATACTTGAGTTTGTTTCTTGAGTATCTTGTTTTACTTTCGTGATTCTAACTAGTTGAAGTGATTAAAGATTTATAATGGCGAACAATAAGCTTGGAAATGTACCATTGGGAGAGGTGGATGGAGAAGAAGAACAACTTGATGAAATGCCATAATTCCCACAACCAAATCACCGAGGTCATGGACAATAATACAATGTGCCTCCACCTCCCTCACCTCCACCACCACTATAACCCCAAGCGGCACAATACCGGAATTTGCCCAATGAAGGGTATGCAAGTGCAATAGTTTCCCCTCGCATTTGGGCGGGCAACTTTCAAATTACCAATATGATGCTCACTTTGCTCGAGCAACGAGGTTTTCTCACTGGTCACTGAATCAAAATGCTTGCAAGCATTTGAAAGGTTTTCTGGATGCGTGTTGGGGAAGCAAACAAATAAATATTTTGGAAGATACATTGCATCTAAGGTTTTTTCCCTTATCACTAAGGGGGAAGGCTTTGGACTGGTTGGAACACTTACCTAATCATTTTATTCATACATGGGATGAGTTGGCGGTGGTTCATTTTTACACTTCCGGCATGTGTATACTCTACAAGATGAAATATTGGCCTTCATATAAGAACCCAATGAACCTTTGCATGAGATTTGGGAGCGATATCGTACTATGATAAAAGAGTGTCCCAACAATGATATGACCGACAATATGATCCAACAAAATTTCTACCGTGGTATTAATACCACGAATCAATGTGTGGTCAATCAATTGGCCGGAGGCAATTTCATGAAAACACCTTATGCAGAGGCATGTGATATTCTTGATGAGATGGCGGAGACCTCTTCGTCTTGGAAATCCCAAGTCAATGTTCCTCAAGGTGATCCCAACATGATTCACCTTCATAAAGTATTGCAAGACCATGGACAAGCTATTGCGGAATTGACCACCACCATGACTCAACTTGCTAAGTCTTACTCTATCAAACTCAAACTCCTAAGAAAGTTCATGTCATAGAGAAGGTGAATGTTTTGTCCAACAAGAAGCGGACCATAGGTTCCTAATTTCAACCCCGAGTAGAGACTTATGCATAATATAATGGTGGTTATGATCAATATGACTTTTATCAAGAGCAAGAAGAGGAGGTTCAATTTATGAACAATCATAAAGGGCAACGGAGCAATTTCCAAGGTTCTAGTCAAAATCAATGGCAATCTCAAAATAACCAAGGCAAGTGGGGTTCTAGCAATCAAGGAAATTGTCATAACAAAAACCACCAAGGGAATTGGGGAGGTAATAGTCAAGGAAATCGGGGGAACAATAATAATCATGTAAATCGAAGTTCAGGGTTCCAAAGACCTCCAATGTACCAACAACCAAGCAACACACCTCCCTATCCTTCCCACGGTTCAAGTTCGCCAAGCAATGAAATGGGTCATATTGAGAACATGTTCAAGCAAATAATGGAAAAGAATGCGGATTCGGATGTGCAACTTGCCACATACCACATCGATTCGGAATCTTGAAGTTCAAATGGGGCAAATCTCTCAAGCTTTTAATACTCGTCCTAAGGGTGCATTACCAAGTGATATGGTAGTGAACCCAAAGGGTGGTAATAATATGAGACATGTTATGGCGGTTATCACAAGAAGTAGAAGAGGCGGGAATGCACCACCTCAGATGAAAAGCAAATTGGAGATGAAGACCAAATGTTCCAAGAGGAGGAAGTCCCACAAAATGATTTTCCAGTACATGATGAAGTTTAGATTGATATTGATGATGTGGAAGAGATCCGAGAGGAGGTAAACCCGTCTAGGGAACATATGATTGACATGCCGGATCCGGTAGTGCAAAAGGCTAAGATACCCTTGCCAAAGCCTCCACCTCCTTATCCTCAAAGGCTCGCTAAGCGAAATGATGACAATCAATTTAATAACTTTATTCAAATGATGAAAAGTCTCTCTATTAATGTGCCATTGGTAGAAGCTTTGGAGCAAATACCTGGTAATGCTAAGTATATGAAAGAATAGGGGGGATGTCCAAAACTGCAACAACTATAGGGGTATCAAGTTGTTAAGCCATACGATGAAAGTGTGGGAGGGGGTGATTGAAGGGAGGTTGAGGAGGTGTGTGTCCATTTCCGAGAACCAGTTTGGTTTCATGCCGGGACGGCCAACCACTGAGGCCATTCATATTGTGAGGAGATTGGTGGAGCAGTTTAGGGCGGTGAAGAAGGATTTGCACATGGTGTTCATTGACCTAGAGAAGGCCTATGACAAAGTCCCCAGAGAGGTTCTATGGAGATATTTGGAGGCTAGAGGAGTGCTTGTAGCGTATATTAGAGTGATTCAGGACATATATGAGGGAGCTAAGACACGGGTTAGGACAGCAGGTGGAGACTCGGATTACTTTCCGGTTGAGATGGGGTTGCATCAGGGATCAGCACTTAGCCTGTTTTTGTTTTCCCTGGCGATGGATTCTTTGACACTCACATTCAAGGGGAGGTGCCTTGGTGCTTGTTATTTGCGGATGACATAGTCCTGATTGATGAGACGCGACGTGGCGTAAACGAGAGGCTGGAAGTTTGGAGACATACCCTGGAGTCTAAGGGTTTCAAGTTGATCAGGACCAAGACAGAATACTTGGAGTGCAAGTTCAGTGGTGTTACCCAGGAGGCGGACGGGGATGTGAAACTCATACGCAAGTCATTTCCAAGAGAGGGAGTTTCAAGTATCTGGGATCTAGAATTCAGAAGGATGGGGAGATAGATGAGGATGTCACACACCGTATCGGAGCAGGGTGGATGAAGTGGAGTCTCGCTTCTGGTGTCTTGTGTGATAAGAATGTGCCGTTGAGACTTAAGGGTAAGTTCTACAAGGTTGTGGTTAGATAGACTATGTTGTATGGGGCAGAGTATTGGCCAGTCAAAAACTCTCATGTCCAGCAGATGAAGGTAGAGGAAATAAGGATGTTGATATGGATGTGTGGGCATACTAGGTTGGATAGAATTAGGAATGAAGTTATTCCAGACAAGGTGGGAGTGGCCCCTGTGGAGGCAAAGATGCGTGAGGCAAGGTTGAGATGGTTCGGGCATGTTAAGAGGAGAAGGCAGATGCCCCTGTCAGGAGATGTGAGAGGTTGGCCTTAGAAGGTGAGATGAGGGGTAGAGGTAGGCCAAAGAAGTCTTGGAGAGAGGTGATCAAGCGGGATATGGCGCTACTTGAGCTAACCGAGGACATGACTCTAGATAGAAGGGTGTGGAGGTTGAAGATTATGGTAGAAGGTTAGTAGGTAGTCGTGTATCTCCCTTTGTCTTCTCTAGCTCGATAGTATTAGCGCTAATACGGTACCCTTTGTTCCTTAGTTTGCTATATTTGCATGTCTCGTTTCGTTGTTACTTGCCATTGTAATTTCGTAGTTTGCTAGCAGTACTTCGTTTATATTCTCGTCTGCTGCCTTGGAATTAGTTTTCTAAATATGTTATCTTGCTACTACTTGTTAGCAGTACCCCTTTCATATTATCTGTTTCTATCTCCGATTTAGTTTTCTAATTATTGTTTTGCTATTACTTGCTACCAGGGCTTCTCTCACCTTCTTTAGCCGAGGGTCTATCAGAAACAGTATCTTTGCCCATCCAGGGTAGGGGTAAGGCTGCGTACATCCTACCCTCCCCAGACCCCACTTGTGGGACCATACTGAGTTGTTGTTGTTGCTAAGTATATGAAAGATCTTGTGACCAAGAAGAGATAGATGAATTTTGAAACAATCAAGTTTACTCATCAAGTTAGTGCTATTCTTCATTCCATGGCTCCTATATTGGAGGATCTTGGCGCTTTCACAATTCCTTGTACTATCAAAAGTGCCGATTTTGCTAAAGCTTTATGTGATCTTGGGGCGAGTATCAATTTGATGACCTATTTGGTGTTCAAAACTTTGGGGATTGGGAAACCAAGACCAACATCTATGAGGTTACAAATGGCCGATCGCACAATGAAAAGACCGATGGGTGTGATTGAGGACGTATTTGTCCGAGTTGATAAATTTATTCTTCCGGCGAACTTTGTTATTCTTGATTGTGAGGTTGATTTTAAAGTGCCTATCATTATTGGAAGGCCTTTACTTGGTACAGCTAAGGCCCTTTCTGATGTTGAAGCCGAAGAGCTCACGTTCTGAGTTGGTGATGAACAAGTATTTTATGTGTGCAAGTCTATGCGTCAACCTAATAGAAATGAGGTGTTTTTTTGTGGATTTGGTGAGCGATGTTATTGTTGATGATACTAGTGCCACAATGAATATTGGTGACGTGTTGGAAGCCATTTTGCTCAACTTTGATGATGATAAGATGGTTGATTTCATGGAATGTGTGAATTCTTTGCAAGGAATGGGGTCTTACAACTATGCACCCTGATGACGTCCAAATCCACTACTAAAAAGTAAATGGACATGGTCTCATGCAATATAATTTACCCAACTATGAGTCGGGGTCGAATCCCACAGAGAACAATATGTAGGCGATTAGGAATGTAAGAGAATTATCACTTATCGCGCAATGTCAAACAATAAGAATTTGTTTTGAAAATGTTTTATATCTAAGTGCGAAAATGTAAGCTAACCTAGAAATCAAGTAAAATGATCAATGGCTACAAGTATGAATGCATCGGGAATTACACTCAAGTAACGATCCAATGTATTTTATGATTTTACAAATATGAGCGAGTTTATGTTGATTAGCCATGGATAATAATTCTTAAGTAGCGTCTTTCGAAGACTGACAAGACTTCCTAATTGAATTATCCCTAAAACAATTAAGAGATTAAGCACACCCGGAATGGCTACAAGTAGTTCAATCCTATCCCTAGGTAGAATCTATAAAATAAGGGTTAACGCCTCAAGTTCTTGTTAATTAATCTTTCCCAACCCCAAATTATCTTTTCGGAAAGTAATTCGGAGTTAATGGGCGAGTCCTAGGGTTAGCTAATCCCTTTGAAAACATTAAAGAACAAGAATAATTAAAATAACAATAACTCACTTCATAAAAGGGTAAAAATCATTCAATACATAAGCACAACAAGGTATTTAATCCATACTTTAAATATGAATATTCTCATAAACAAGATTCAAGTGTTGGAAATAAATACTACACACTTAAATATTCAATACAAAGCAAGGAAATGAAGAAATAAACATAAATGGGTAAGAAATCCTTAACCACAAGCTTGAAATCTTCAAGCCCAAAGTGTGTTTGCAAAACCCCTAGCTTCAATA